>NW_015163156.1:132359-228880 GCF_001447785.1 Gekko japonicus
CATACATCATTTCATTATTAATGGCAATGTCTAAATAAAATGCAGACCTTGTCATATTTAATGGATGGCTGAGTACATTCTGCTCCAAAAGGCAATCCCCTCTCTCTCTCTCTCTCTCTCTCTCTTTTAAAAAAGAGTTTGCATAATTTCTACTGATTTAGGTGGAATTTAATATTGTTAGAAATATATTCAAATGAGTGTAGGTATAAATACTTGAGCAGTAACTTTTTTAAAATTAGCAGCAGTCTGGTAATACTACAGAAAACAGAAAACTGTAACTGTACATGCTTTATTTTAAAATTATGTCAATAACGTAGGGAAGAAAACTATGAAAGAAAACAGATGATGGCTGTGGTCACACGGAGCATTAGCCACGCTAGAGTGACGGAAGACAAGCGGAGTTTCCGGACGCAATCTCACCAGCACATCTGGGAAGCGTAGCACTTCCGTGACTCAACTGAGGCTTCCCGCCGAAAACACGCAGCAAAAAACTAGTACCTCGGAGGTACTAGTTTCCAAAACTATGAAAGACCAGGGCCGATGTTACACAAACAGTGACTATTCAACCTGTCCCCATCCCCGCTATACTTTTCTAGATGAAACTTAATATATAGTCTGTATAATAACAATATATAGACTGTCAGGCTGGAGTGATTGTGCTGAAGCAATTTCCATGGTCTGTGACACAGGAAAAATAAATGCATGGCCAATTCTGTGTTTCACAATATCTTAACTTTCCTTGCTCTTACTGTGGCCTCCATGCAGCAATTAAACCAGCCTTTGGACATTGTACACCTTGTAGTACATCCAGTAAAAATATGCCCAAAATTTAGGGACACTCTTGAGCTGAAATAACGCTTCTTTGGAGCAATGAGAAGTTGGGTCGTTTGGAAATTAAAGAGTGTATTATTTGGTATTGGGAACCATTGCCCTGACTTGGATAGCCCAGGCTATCTGCTCAGATCTCAGAAGCTAAGCAGGGTTGGCCCTGGCTAGTATCTCGATGGGAGACCTCCAAGGAATATCAGGGTCATCATGCAGAGGCAGGCAATGGCAAACCACCTCTGAACATCTCTTGCCTTAAAAATCCTATGGGGTTGCCATAAGTCAGCTGTGACTTGACAGCACTGTCCACAAACCACCATTGAGAACCATTATGTCATAATAAGTGGTGCTCTCTGAAAGTAAAGCACAGTCTCACAATATCTGGTATGATTGACTTTGTGGCGTATGCATTGTGTTGAACAGACTGAGGTTGGATTCAGCAATTCTATGTCCCATTAATTTATGTGAAAGATCAGACAATATATAGATAATGCTACGCTTGTTTACTTGGAAGTACATAGGGTTGCAAGCCTGGCAATTGGTGGGAGGACGGGGAGGCGGATGACATCAGAGGAATGTGTGATGTCACCGAAATCGCTATGTCACATCTGATAGAACCTAGAAGTGGCAAAGTGTAGCTCTAGGAATTGCTGGAAACTTTATAGTAAAACCAAAGAGTTTCTGACATTTCCTAGAGCTACCCTATGTAGTAGCAATGTCAGTAAAATCACTGTTCTTAATTTTATTGTTCTGCTGCTGCTGTTCCGAGAGGCAGCAGGCAACAAGGCTTGCCAGCAGGAGGGAAGCAAGCCTAGAATTACATCATTGTGACTTACTCTTAATTGTATAGGAATTCAGGCTTAGAATATGAACAGGCTGTGACTGAATCTCTTTTTTTTGCCCCCCGTAGGGGATTTTTTAATTGCATTTTCTACAAACTACAAATAAATAAGGAAGGGAATCTACAAACTATAGGAGAAAGTAAAGAAAAACCACATAATGCTTAAAAATAGCTTTTAGCTTAAATTTCAGTTATACTACATTGGATGTGGTCATCAGACATAATATTAATAATATGCAGAAAAGAAATGAAACACCAACATATCTGACTTCTTAAGAAGCACTAAAATATGATTAAAAACATTTTTAAGAATTCTATGGAGTAATAACAACTCAATTGTTCTCCTTTTTCTTTCTCAACTGGTAACTCGGTTTTGTGGCAGCCACCCCACGTTTTGAATCTGAGTCCTCGTCAGAAGATGCCACTGCTCCTTCTTCTTCACTTCCCTTGCTGCTGTCTTCTTCCTCCTTATCTTCTTCTTCTGCTGGTCATGTATGATGATGCAAAAGCTCACGTGCCTTTACAACAGAGTCAATTTTTTCCTTTTTATCGCTGAATTTGAAGATTATGCCTTCGGGCACAATCCATCTGTAGGGGATGTTGTTTTTCTGTAAAAATAAAGCCAAGTCTCTGAATTTCTTTCTCTTCTTCCTTATCTCAAACGAAATGTCCTTCAAAATTTTTATTTCTTTGTCCTTGATCTTGAAGGCAGTTCCACTTGTAACTTTGAGTAGCTGGTCTATCACTTGCCTTCTGGACAATCTCACCATCAACTCCCTTGGGCAGATTATTCTTTCTTGTGTACTCAGAATACGACCTAAGGATCATATCTATTTCACTTTGCAGAAAACCCGCTTTTAAATCTGCTACCAGGCCCAAAGCATTTAAATCTTCTCCCTTTTCTTGCGGGATCCCTTGGAATCTTAGGACATAGCTTGCCTTTTCCATTTGGAGCTGTAACAAATGAGACTCATCAGTTGATCTCTTTTTTCCGCATCGCCTGCATTTGTTTTTTAAGCTTCTGAGTATTGGCATCCACTTCCTTGAGCTCTTGCTCCGTTTCCCCTGTTTTTTTAACAATTTCCTTAAGCTGGCTTTGTTGTGCATCGAACTTTTGATTCAATGCCGTCACTTGTTTCAGCAGAGGGCACAGTGCTTCTGTCAGCATCCTTTGGAAGTCTTCTTTGACTGAATCTTGAGAAGTGCACTAGGAGTGATAGCCATGGTGACTAAAGGGAACACATATGAATCTGCCTTATACAGACATACGGCTTCCAGCCACCAGGTGGGGATGGGGGATCCCCGATTTTGCAGGCTCCTGTCCGCCAGTTGGCCAGCGGGGGGAAACCCCACCCCCAAAATCCACAACATCATCACACTGGGGATGTCATGCAGCAATGCTCTGGTCTTTTGGCCAAAACTTCATAGAGTTTTGCCCAAAATACCAGAGTGCCACCATGCAATGTCTACAGTGCGATGACATCACTTCCACATGACATTATCACGTCAAGGATGTTGCACATGGTGACGTTGCCCTGCCCCCACTCCCTGAAAGATCCCTTCCACCCCCTGCCGGTGGGCGTGTAGACCTGGCAATCCTAGTTGGACATGAACAGATAATGTGAGTAGTAAATTAGGAGTGGAAGGAAGTATACAAGCCCCAAACATGATATACCATGATGTAGGAAGTGCAGGGCAAAGTGTTGTTCAGTAGGCCCAAAGATCAACAAAATCCCAGATAATAATTTCACTTGTTTGAGAACAAAGTTTGCATCCAGTGGCACCTTTAAGGCCAACAAAGTTTTATTCAAGGTATAAGCTTTTGTGTGCAAAGCACACTTCTTCAGATACAATGAAATGGAAATTACCAGTCCATATACTGTAAGCAGTAAATTAGTATAGAGCATAATGAAGATGTTGAATGTAACTGCATAGACATTGCATGTGCTTTTGAATGTGTGCATATGGACAAAGATTAAAGTGCAGCAGTAGTGCAAATGGCTCTCGGCTGGTGTCCCTCACAATGTAGATCATGATTAATATAAATTATCATATAATTTCCCTTTGTTCCAAACAATGGCTATTATGTATCGTGTGAGTGGCTTACCTGTGAGAAATACTGAAGAATGGCCAAAGTCAGTTGTTAAGCTGCTTCCCTCTCTAGTTTGCAAGTGTTTTTTTAAAGAGTACTTCATCCATTGTTCTCTCTCAGAATAATCACAGCACTGTCAGTTTTTTGCCACATAGCCATCCATTTTTTATCTATACTCTTAAGACTTTTTAGTTCTTAATTCAAATGGATGTCATTTCATCTTATCATAAAAAAACTCTACCATATGGCAAATATGCTAGCTTTTTTAAAAAGCTTTTCATGCAAACTTTGAAGTTGCTTTTCAGGAAGTTAACTAATATGCCACAATGTCATCCCCCCGCCCCCATGAGCGCTCTTAAAAGAAAAACTTGCTTTACAATGTAAAGAAGGAAAAGATAAATAAACAATATTCAAATATTTATAAAAGCATTCAGCAGACCAAATGGTTCATTATGCCTCCTTTTTGTGATTGAAGAGTGTTTTCCTCCTTAGCTATGTCATACAGACAGGACTTTTCTTTTTGTTTCTTTTAATTATGGTGTTTAATTAGTGACTGTAAAAAAATTGGGCGGAATAAGTTAATGGGCGCTTAGTGTTTGGAGTGAGTAGCCCAATGCAAAATCTCGTCCACGTGGACACTCATAACTTGGGGAGGGAGAGCAGGCACAAGTGTCCTGGCCCTGCCCCACACCTCCATGTGATCAGCGTCTGGTGCATGGGGTAAACACATGGAGGGAATTGCCCGTGCATATTTCCCCTCCCTGTGTTCGGTGGCCCTGCTTTTGGAATGTTGCTGATCATGGGGAGAGGGTATCCCCTTGCAGACTACTTGGCCTATGCAGGACTTCTTCATAGGGCTTGTATGTTTGACAAAGCTCTGAATTCAAAGGCTTGATTTATTACAGACTCAGTCAGATGCCCTGAACATTTAATCCCCTATCTCAGCCCCTATTGCCCACCTGTTGAACATACAAAAATTTACTTCACATAGTGGTCTTGACAGAATCAAGACCAATATTATGGCTTGGATCCTGGTTTCTGCTTGCGCTCCTCTTCATTAATTGCAGAGGCTGTCAGAGTGCATACCTCCAGTGTTGGGCATTTCTATTCACACATAAGTCTTTCAAGGAGCAAAAGAGTGACTGGAGCCAGGGAAATGTGCTGTGCAGCAGAGGATTACAACTGCAATGAATAAAGAGGAGCACAAGAGGGAATAGTGCAGGATCCATGCCTATATTGCTCTTTGTAAATTGATAGTACTATGTGCATGATAAACAGACATTCAAATTGGAATTTTATGACACAGATGGTTAAAAAGATGATGTCTTTAGAAAAGAATTCAGTTGATCCCTGCTGTGTTCTCGTTCTAATTGTCTCTATTAACCAGTGATGTGTCCGAACATTCCTGGATGATCCCCACGTAGCTGGATCCAATAGGTACCCACTCTTCCTCTCAGTCTTAAGTGAGTTGCAGCACCATTTACCTCGCTGGCTGTCACTGTTAACAGTCACTAAATGTGGCTGGTCATGTGGGATATTAGTGCTACCATTCCCAGGGAAGGGTGGTGCTGGTACAATAATTTCACATGTGATCCACGGCTCCACTCTTATTTCCAAAGAATTCCTCTCCTAGGTGCCACCCAGGATACCAAGCTTATGTGAAACCAGCACAAAGATGGTGAGACAGCAGAAGCTCTTGGGAAAAGTGCGATTTTAAAACTATATATAAACTCTGACACTTGTTGTGGTGCCTAATGGGAGCTGAGCAGGAAAATCTGACCTCCAGTGACCGTATCACATTACTCTCAATACTGTCCCTCTGCATGAAATTGGGTTGTGTGCTGTTTCCTCCCTGAAAAGTTTTGTGAAAATGTAAAATGTAGTCTGACACCTGTCATTTTTTCCTGAAAGAAAGAAGCTTTGTGCCATGCTGTGGGTGTTTTGGCAGGGAGTGAGCAGTTGTGACTAGCCACTATGCAGGAAGGTCAGACATGGAAGAGGCCTATCTTAATTGCTAGTTCTGCCAGCATCGTTCAAACCACATGCCACCCAAGGAGGCATGGGAGCCATGGAATCATGGGAAGAGACCTAGCATTGCACACTCAATAAAGCAAGGGCCCAATTTTTATGTACCTTGAAAGTATTAGTAGAGTAACAGAGGCATGATTTTTACACACACACACACACACACTCACTCATAATAATAAAGTTTCCCAGTGCAAAGGATTTTGATTTATCAATCAAAATCCAACACTTGGCAAAACCTAGGCAAGTGATACTGCTGCTTATTGGTGCAGAACCTTGCTTGTTTTACAGATACTGTGTTCCCCTTTGACTGATCTCTGTGTTGCATCTTGCCACCCACACATTCCCTGCTGCATCGAGTTCAGATGGGCTTCCTTTTTTGCCTACTTTGAGGGGATCAGATGTATGTTTTCTGGGGCAGAAATGAAGGGTAGTTGCATGCTTGGCAACACAGAGTGCAGCCTAATTCAGGTTGTAGGTAGCGCCTTTATGCATTAACATAAGTAAATTGCATGTATTCTTACCAGCTATAGCTAAGTAGGGGGAGTTTCCAAGTCAGCCAGAGACAAATAGCTTTTCTAACTGGTATGGGAGGCCTGTAGATTTTCTGGCTAGATTTTCTGACTACTTGAGCTATTTTACATTTATACAGTTGTGCAAATTCTGAAAGGGGAAAGTCCAATGAATAAAGACTTTGACGGGTTCTTCATCTAGTTTAGGGACTAATTTGGTGGTTTCAAGTACTTCCACATCTGTAAAATGGGAACACTTTTTACCTGTCATGTGAGCTTGTATGACATCAAATAAAATGGTCAATACTTTACAAGTGCTAAGGCACTGATGATAGTAATTACATATGCGGATCTATCACATTTTGGATGCTAGGCTGTTTTTTTAGAAATGCTTGTGTAGTATCTTGCGTTGAAAAGGAGTTTGAGGGTAATGTTATTGTCATTGCAAAAATGACAGTATTACAAAAATATTCAAAGCCCACACAATTCACACGTTGTTCAGCCTTAAAATCATGTAGGAAACAACTCCGTGGCTGTGGTGTTTAGAGTGTCAAACAAGAATGTGGAGGACCCAGATTCAAATCCTTATTCTGCCATAGAAGCTTTCTGGTGAACTTGGGTCAGTTATACACGCTCAGCCTAAAATACCTCACAGGGTTGTTGTGAGGATGAAATGACAGAGAAAGCCAGGGCATAAACAAATAAAATGAAATAATATATTAATTCTGGTTGATGCTTTGATAAGTCTCCTTTCCTTGTTCATTCATTTAAGTAAAATATATTTTTGTTCTCATTCTAATCCCTCAGTTGAGAGTAACAATTCCAGTTTCTAAATAAAGGGGAGAAAACAATCAGGTATGCAATGACTCTAATTCAGACAAGTTTATCTGTTATTGTTTGGCAGTTTGGATGTAGCTTCAATACATGGGAAAAATTCTCTTCCAATTACACAGCAGTTTTGTGGCGGCAGAGTGCTATAACGGGAATGTTCTGTAGCCAAAGCTATCTCATTCATAAATCCCACTGTTCCACTCTATAATTTTTATTCTCTTTTGGATAGATTAGTATTCTGTGGTCACATCAGCTACAAACACACAAACAAAAACGAGCTGTTAAATAATGTGACAGTCTTAAAAGTCTTCTTAAGGTTTTGCTCATAACACAGTTACTTATAAGTGTCATGTGGTAAAAGGGAACTAGTCTTTCACTAATATTTTCTAGTTAATAAAGAACTGATTAGGGAAATCACAAGATGAGAGTTAGGTGCCCCGTTTATTAATTTGGGAATAAATACATAGTACTAGATCATATTGAAAGGACACTAGAGGCATGCTTCAGACACATACAATAGTAAAATGCACATACTTTCTTCATGCATTACGGCTGAAATGCACATACTTTCAAAAAGCATGTACACATGTAAGAATAAAGATTCAGGTGGGTAGCTGTGTTGGCCTGAACTAACAGAACAAAGGTTGAGTCCAGTGGTACCTTTAAGACCAACAACATTTAATTCTGGATATAAGCCTTTGTGTGCATGCATACCTCTTCAGATACTGATAAGTGAAGAAGTGTGCATGCACACAAAAGCTTATACCCAGAATTAAACTTTGTTGGTCTTAAAGGTGCCACTGGATGCAGACTTTGTTCCATGTAAGAATAAAGTCTTACATTCCAAATATTCAGAATAATTAAATCACCATTGACATCATAACTGCCATGTGATCAAACCACTCTTAGCTACGATGTCCAAATGCAGGTGGACCAACTAACTGGATGACACCAGAGTAAGATTTCACACTAGAGCTTCTATCTGGTTTATTAACCACACTTTGTCCTATCTGCTCACAAACCACAGTTCCTTGAGTAGCACTATCCCATGCGGCAATCTTGCCACAGAATCAGCACTACAGGAAGCATCTGCCATGCAGGACAACAGGCAGGATACAAGAAGCAGGTACACTCAAACCAGGAGATTCAGCATTCCTAACCCTGGTAACCACTTTCCCCATTACTCAACATTGCAGTGGTACTCAAGAGTGCTCCTCTCTACATCCCTGATCTGCTGCTTCTTTGGTGCTATTTTTCCTTCGCTTTCTTGGTCTTATTGTTCTCAGGGTTGATTCTGCAGCAATATCACTGGTGTTGGAATGGAAAAGTGCATTTTGAAATTAACAACAGCACTGAAACGGTAGTCGCTTGGTAAATCAGTGTGTGAAATTTAAGTTTTTTTCGGAGCCTTTGATCCCCTTCTCTTTTACTTCCCCCCATTTCAGTGTAGTACCAACCTTTTTATTTTAGAAAATGAACTAAAAGATTTTTATAGGGGGAAGGGAGCCACCAGTGTATTTTCTAGATTCTCATGCAGAGTTTGCCCATCCATAAATTGTCACAGCAAGAGGTCTAGTTATCCATTAATAAGCAGCATGTGTAAGTCCCATTAGTGTCAATGAAAGCTGTACGGGCATATCAAAGCGGAGAACAGATTCATGTGCTGTGTGCAGGGTCCAAAATTGTGATTTATAATCTATATAGCATTTAATGGATGGCTCGTTGTCACAGAGCTTAGGAATTGTGTTTAAAACACTGCTACCTTTTTGTTAATCAAGAGCAATAGAGGCAAATGTTAGTAACTTTCTTAATTGTATTGAAAATATATACATTGCCTGGCTGTTTTTTTTTACTGCTCTTAATTTCTCAAAATGGCTTTCTTGTCTTTCTTGTACTTCTTGAAGTAGAGAGTGGTGGGTTTACAGTGTGGCAGCAATCACATCAAAATGAAAGATATAAGAAATTCTGAAATAATTCCTGATAGGCCTGTGCCAAAGCTGCTTTTGGCAGCAGAGGGGGAATACCCTTATAATCTGGATCACAACCATTTTCATGATTTCTTCCATGGATGCTAGGATAAGAGCACTTTCAGGACTTGAGCTCAGATCTTTTGCAGATCTGCTGATGAAATATTTAAGCTTTCCTCCCTCTAATTCAGCTATTTGAGGATGGGAACACCAGTTTGTCAGCTCCATGTAAAACTGTCTCTTGCATTAGTGTAGCGTAGTGCCTGAGAGCATCCAATTTTGGTGAACAGGAATTAGCCCATGCTGTGTGATCAGGTTGGTGGAAAGTGTAGAGGAGAGATGTTCCAATATTTATAGCCCTCTGCAGATGACAAATAATATGCAACTGGCATGACAAATGAGCCCTGTGGTTCTTCTGGCTCCATATAACTGTGTCATTCTGTTGGCTTCACTTGGGTCAGATTTCCATTTTGCTACAATATCTGTATGGCTGAAACATAACCTTTTGAATCTTGCCCTTTAACCACATTATTGTTTTCTCTGTGTGCCTTCTTGTTTTCCCTTTTTCTTGGAAGAAAAGAACCTAAATGCTTTCTGTTATCCTGTTGTGGATAGTTACTATAGTAGGGTCCAGGGGGGCTCAACTTTTCCCAATCCTGCAGTGATTTTATTCTCACACTACAGCATGTTAGTTCATGGCTGTGAAGGTCAGATAATTATATACATTCCCTATATATTTACCTCCAGTTTTAAATCACAGTGAACACATGCATGAACACCTGGAGCTGCCTTATGGTCTGGTAGGCTGTTGGTCTATTAAGGTCAGTATTGTCCATTCTGACTGGCAATGGCTCTCCAGGGTCTCAGATGGAGGTCTTTCATATCACTTATACTGCCTGATCATTTTAACTGGAGATGCCAGGGACTGAACCTGGTACCTTCTGCATAGGAAACAGATACTTTCCCACCAAGCCATAGTTCCTCCCCATCTTACCCCTTTGCTTTGCAATTTGAACTGAGATCCACAAAATTTTTTATCGCAGCAGAATCTCTCCTTTCATCTGAAGAACTCATTGCAGCATATACAGGATTATCCCATTTTATGTTCACAACAATGCTATATGGTAGGTGAAACACACACACACACACACACTTCCCAAATCTTTAAGGCCGCTAACATATTGGAAGCAGATTTTTAAAAGTCATTCATAGACTTCATTTTGAATATGTTTATCTCTGTTAGACCTCAGTCTTCACAAACCAGTTGTAGTGAAATTACTTTTCAGGTCCTTCTTTTTACCACAGAGAATGAGGGATTTAGTCAGCTGGCCCAGGTCTCAAGCTGCTAGACCAGAGTGAGGAGTTCAGTGCTCCAACTTTATTCCCACTCTCTTTCAGAAATGGGATTTACTCTCTGCTGTCACCAGCAGGCCACTAATAGAATTGCAGTCTGATGGCCTGCAGTCAGACACTGGAAGAAAACAACAACCCAGAACCTTCTCCCTAAGTCAGCCAATGTGGAAGCAGGGGAGACATTATCTCACTGCCTAGAGATATTCCCAGCAAGGCATGCTCTCTGTGTTGCTCCCTTATACTTTGGTAAGTGTGAATCAAAGCATGAGGCATTTACCGTGACTGCAAAGTCCAATTTTGTAAAAAGAAAATGGTTCATTTGAACCTAACCCCTGAGCATCCACAGAGTATAAGTCCAACATTCACAAAGCAAAGTAGAGAACATTCTTGCACAGATACTTGGGTGAAGTGTCATTTCATCACACCAGTTACAGCCAGTCTCCTTCTTTATGGAGAATAGACTCAAGGCTGATTAGACCCACATATGATGTACACTCTCTGCTGTACCCTCAAGAGAAACTCTTTCACTTAATTCATCTGCTCTCCGCAAAAAGTCAGGCACCAAGTGACATTCCTCTCCTCTCTTCTTAACATTTTATCAGCTCCCTGATAACTGAAATTTGTTCAGGGCTTTGCAAGGGAATGGTTGCTTGTGAGGGGGCTGAACATCCATCTGCCTATCACAGGCAGCATTTGTGAACAATGTGAAGTGTTAGCAGTCATATAATTATAAAAAATGGCAATAGAGAAATTATTTTAAACTCTGTAGTAGTTATTGAAGATGTTTAATGCACATTTATATCAGGTATGTTGGTTATATTTCTAGAACAACTAATGCTGTAATAAATTGGTTGAGGACAAATAAGCTGAAGTTGAATCCTGACAAGATGGAAGTGATGCTGGTCTTGGAGGGTATTATCTTCCCTACTTTTGAACGTGATGTACTTAACAAAAAGTTTCAGATAGTCATATCTGACAACATTAAGTGACTAAGAGTTTTGTTGGACCCAACCCTTTTAGAAAAGCAGATTGCAGATGTGGCAAAAAAATGCATTTTCCCCCAATTACATTTAGCACAGAAATTATTATTTTTTCTTGGACATTTTACTGATGTAGCCATGCTAGTCCATGCTACAGTAAATTTTGAACTAAACTACTGAAACAAGCCCTGCATGTAACTGGTCTTGAAGACAATTATAAACTTCAACTAGAGATTGTTATATGGATCTAATATTAGATGCAGGGCTTTTTTTGTAGAAAAAGCCCAGCAGGAACTCATTAGCATAATAGGCTACACCCAACAGCAGAAAATCATTAGCATATTAGGCCATACCCATGACAGTGCCACTCATTAGCATATTAGGCCACACCCCATGCCTTCCTTTGGCTTGCCCAGGTGCCCCATGGCTGCGGGGAGCCTGGGCAAGCTGGCTCTTGGACAGGCCGGGGAAGGCACGGGGAGGCATTTAAATGCCTCCCGATCCTTCCAGCCCCCCCCCGGCCCGCCTGCCTCGAAGTTGCCCGTGTGTGTGTGTGTGTGGCTCTCCAGGCCTTCCCTCTGTAGCCAGGCACGCAGAGGTTTTGGCTGCAGTGGGCGTGGCCAACTCTGAAGCCAGCCAGAACTCCGTTCCTGTGCGTTCCTGCCCCAAAATAGCCCTGATTAGATGTATTTTGAATCTATTTGTGAATATCACACTGACTGCTTGTCTGTTTGTTTTTCAGTTCACAGTGCCGTTTCTTACATTTAAAGCCCTTTGTGGCTTAAGACCCACATACTTACAAGATCACCTCTCTTTATATGTGACCGTAAGGAGATTGTGCTCTTTAGATCAGGGCCTATTGGTCATTTCATCTTGCAGACATATCCTCAGTCATATTTTGTTGTAATCATTACACTATGGAATGGCCTTCCTGTATGTGCCAGAAAGACCACCACCTAATTGAGAAACTATAAGCTCCATAAGGCTGAGCTTTGTAGGAAAGCTTTTCTATCTAACTAGGGCTGACAACCTTCAGATCTCCTGGAATTACAACAGATCTCCAGACAACAAAGATGGAGAAAATGGCTGCTTTGGAGGATGGAGGACTCTATGGCATTATACCCTACTGAGGTCCCTCCTCTCCCCAACCCCTGCCCTCCCCAGGATCCACCCCCAAATCTCTAGTTATTTCCCAACCCAGAGTTGGCAACCTTACATCTGATGGCTTGATGTACTAAATTTAAGATGATGTGAATTTGCACCGTACGTAGGGCTGCCAAGCCCCCCCGGGGGGCGGGGAACCCCCCGCCCCAGAGGCTTGTTCCCCGCCGCTAGCAGATCGGGCCCTGGGGGGAACCCCACCCCGGCGTGCGCATCACCAGGAAGTGACGTTATGACGCCGGGCACGCTGGGGGCAGGGCCACGACCATCCGAGGGGGAAACTCTATGTGTCCGCGCATAGGACGCCGGACGGGAGTCCCCCGCTCCCGACGATTTTCGACTTGGCATCCCTAACCGTACGCCAGTGTTGTGGATTTGTATGCCACTGTGGCACAGTGGTTAGAGTGCTGGCCTAGGATCTGGAAGACCCAGTTCAAATCACCACACCACTAGGAAAGCATACTGGGTGACTGGGAGCAATCATGTACTCTCAGCCTCACTGATCTCATGGGAAGAAGGGCAAGACATGTATGCTGCCTGAGCTTCTTGGAGATTACTCAGATTGGGTAAAAATGTATTTGATTGTTTATTGAGTTCTAACTTGTCATTGCAGTCTGCCTTGAGTCCCTTATGGGAGAAAAGCACTAAAAGTGTGCCAAATAAATAATTTAAAAATCATTTTTTTGTCTAAGACTTTCATGGGAATGGTGCACTTTGCGGTTGGCTGTATTGGTAAGAATGTTTCTACATGTGATTGGTTATTGTTTGAATGAACTTGATTAAAGGAGGTTTAAATGACAGGAACTCATGTCACAGTTTATAACAACAACACAAAAAGGCTATTAATATTTAAAATGAGTTTTAAAGGTAAAACTACTTTTATTGCTAAATTACTTTGGGAACTGAATTTACTGCTTTTTAAAAAATCACCCCCAATCCAGATAAAGGATGATGTTGGTATTTAAAATAAAAACACATAAAACCTAAAACATCTTCCTTCTCATGGTATTGTGTGGTAAGGGACATAAATGTATGCAGAAGCCTACAGCAGTTTTATTTTAACTAGTACAATATAACAACATGACACACTGTGCAAAATAAATAACTTTGGAAAACGCATTTCCTGGAAATGGAAGTAATATTGAAAAATGACTGAAGTAATGACTTTTATACAGATTTTTGAAAGTGAAAAAACAACAACAAAATATAATAATTCACAGCTTTACGCATGGAACCTTAAAAATATGTTAAGGGGTTTTCCAGAATAAAATGCTGAAGACCAGTTTGTAATGTTTTTCTTACAGCCAGTTGGTAATATTAAAGGTGGTGTCTGGTGATTTTAGTTTGTGAGTCCTGTACTTCTTTTGTGCAAAAAATCCCCCTTCATATCGCAAAGATTATTTGTCAAAATGGCCTTGGCTCAGTGGCTTGCATCCTGTGACTGTCTTCTACAAACAGAGGAATCTTCCTCCATTGATCATTGATAGGTCCTCACTCAATGAATGGGGGTCATTGGATCCACCTTAATGGAGAAAGATGGTATATATTGATTTGGGGGCAGTAAAAGTGATATTACTACCCCAATTATGGGGGAGAGCGGAATAGAAATTAAACAAACAAATAAATAAATTGCACATGTATATAGCTACCTGTAAGAAAAGCAAAAATGTTGACAGACCAGTACTCTGGAGCAGCAAAGAGACCTTAAAGAGGTGTCTAATGCCAATATCCTATAGATACACAATCACTTCAAATATTTTCCATGCCCTTCTGGAAATGCTTAATGAGCATATATCTGTGGTGGCAAGATTTTCTTTGTGATAATTATGCTTTATGTATTTAATAGGAAATTGATGACAATGGAATAGTCTCACCTCACGAAATTGCTAACATATAATTGTGGTTCCCCTAGATTTTCAAGGGAGGCATTAGTACACAAGGTTCAGTCTCCAAGTCTCTGAAAGAAACTGACATGGGAGTGTAGGTGGGGTCAAGACATGGTTGTCTGTCAGTCTTTGTCTCTCTGGAACAAGCCTTTGTGTCTGGATTATTGCATGAAAATTAGAAGAAAGGATAACGGGACTCCCCTGCAATGCTACCATGGTAGGATTCATGTTCTATTGATTTTTATACCTGTGTAGTGCTCTGGTGGGTTTGTTCCCCCTCCTCAGCTGGAAGTTTCATACTGGTTGATTTTGCCAACAAATTAGATCTTCAAATACATGAAAAGCCTCAACCTTCCATTTATTTATTTGAAAATTTATAATCTGCTTTTCAATTCACAAGAATTCTCAAAGTGGAAAGCAACAATAAGCCTTGTCATTGGCGCCACCGGGCCCTCTGGGTGCCCAGGGCTAGACCAATTAAACAGTCCCCAAAGTGCTTTATGTAGCTTTATGTTGATAGTAATTTCCCGGTGGAAAATACTATTAATCTTTAGTGGTCTCTTTTCCACTAGCAAGACAGCAATCGGCATACTTCCTTGGAAATAAGTCTCTCTGAAATCAATGGGACTTACTTCAAGTAAACATTGTTTCTTAAAATTAGACTGTAAAACATTTATCTTATGCCTGAATTCACTCCCTTTCAGTGAAGGGAGCCCTTTCTTTGTCAGGTTGCTTCTTGGCATCCTGTGTTAATCTTCAGAGTATTTGAAAATGCCCCTTCTCCCAGCAAACTACAGTTCACTGAAGCTACAACAAAAGAATCTGTTAGGCTTCCTCTGAGCTGCACCTATGGAAAATATCCTTAAGCTAAAGGCCTGTAGCCTTCTTGTTCCATCAGTACTGTATATGTTGAGCGCCATGCAGGCAAGATGGAGTTAATTCAATAAAATAAATATAAAATACTCTCTAGGCTGTCAGACGGAGCTAGAAGCAGGTCAGAGGTCACAGAGCTGCTTCACGAACGCACTAATCGATTTGCTGTCAAGGTAGTGGTGCCGGGGTTTCAAGTAACAGGAGAATTGAGTGCCACTCGGGCCCAATTTCCATAATTGCTCACTGCCTTTAGTGTACAACCTTTTATGAAACACAAAAAATATATCACTGAATTGTATTGATTAGCCATTGGGTTGAATAATTCACTTAGTATTTATTACCTGACCCTCAGAGGTTAAATAAATCCACTATCTAACTTCAGCTTGTGAAAAATATTACTTATTCATTGAAATGTGGACTGATTATTACACAATAGGACCCTATATTTGTTGTTCTCTTTTGCTCTTAAAAAAACCTGAATGCCACCTTTCATCCCTGTCACTTTTTAATGGCAACAAGTTAAAAAGAAATATTTATTGATAGCTGGAGGCATTTTCTAAAATAAATATAGTTGATCCACAATGATATCATGTCTTGACTTCCTTTTGAAGCCTTTTGTTGTTTTCATGTTCCATCCCTCCTTCACTCCCTTCTTTCTCAATTATTAGGTGAAATTTCAGAAATACGTTATCTGAAATACAAGGGCAGAGAGAAAATTAGATCTGTAAACAAAATTTATTTTGAAAACAACAAGTAAACATGCCCTAATCTTATACTTACAATAGGACAATATTGTCTTTGGATAACTCCTGAAAGACATGAATCATCCTGTCACATTAAACACTCATTGATAATTAAATTCCCAAAGAAAACAGAAACCTTTCCTAACATGAGAAGATAAAACTTAAACCAGTCAACCATGGACAGCTCACTGTCATTGCAATAAAAATGATTTCCCATCACCTTAAAATGTTTTGGATGTAATCTGTAGGGCATTTTACAGCTTTAAACATTAAAGCAATGATCAATTATTTATCTGTGGATATTATTTACATAATGCTTTTAGTATATCTGAAGACTAAATCTTCTTTCTGCTGTACAATACCTCATTCACAACTGTGCCCTCTCCAAATCTCATTATTTATCCAATTACCGTTCAGTCGCATCATCGGGATGTAACTGTGAGGCAGTTGAAGTCTTCTCTCTAAAAAAGATTTCCTAACTTTGTGAAAAAAAGGTTTTTCCTCAATTTCCGGACTGCATCCTCCAGTCCCTCCAAGTATTGTTTTTGAAGTTTGATGGAATTTACGCTAGGTCAAGTGGAGGAAACAGTGTGAAGCTTTTTTTCTTCATGAAGTGTAAAGGAAAAACCTTATGTTTTACTTTGTTGATACTTATGTGAGTCCGTATCCAGGATCTGGGCTTACAGTTAGCAGCAGTAAGAAACCAGCTTCTTGATGGTATAATAAAATAACCCTCTTTTCCTGTATCACATAATGGAAGGAAAAGTCTGTCAGAAAGTAGTGGGACGTAATATGTGCAAAATTACCTCAGATTTGTTCAGGTGTCCAGCTTCCTGCTTTCTGACCCTGTAAGTGCTATAGTATTTGACATTGTTTATAATTTCTGTAGCATTTTCAATTTAGCAATGTGTGCTGAGCCAAAACATGCCAGGTGTTTTACAAATATTTTTTCCCTTCACAGTACGTGCCCCAGTTTTGCTGATGGGGGGAGGGTAAAATATTGTCAGCCCCAAATTATTATCTACCACCCAGGGCTGGACCACTTCACCATACCTTTTAAAAAATCTATTTGCAGTTCCAGTTGGCTGCTGCTTTGGACCATTTAAAAACAATTGGCCTAAATCTTCCTATAAATATTGAGGTTATTGCATGATAGAGCTCATTAGATTTGGCTGCATGATGTCATCCTCAAGAGTGAATGAACCTTATGGCCAATGCTCTTACTCAGAATAGTGTTGTTTGCTCTCAGTGAAATCTAATTGGCTACATGATGATTTCACTGATTCCATGAGTAAAATATCCATTAAAAATGATTCCAAAGCACCAGCTGTGAACAGTTGCAAACTTTCTGTCTGTCTCTGTCTCTCCCTCAGTCTCTCTGAGGGAGAGAGAGAGAGAGAGAGAGAAGGCTTTGGAGACTGTGACTCTCCTGAGATCCCCTTTTAACTCAAAAATTCAAATCTGGAGAAAGTTGAGCACCGCACCAGATAATCTGCTTTGCAACTCTTCTCCCATTGATCATCTTGTGAGGTAGGTCAGAAATAGTTTTTGCTGAGGCCCATCCAGAGGGCTTCATCTGCTAAACTGGGATTTGCACCTGTCCTTCTTTCTGTCCTTAAATTTGTATCCTGTACTTGTCCCAAAGGGGATTAGGACAGAATCCAAGTTTTCCTCTACTCCATTTTATCCCAAGGTCACCCAATAAGCTTTATGGGTGAGTGAGGATTTGAACCTGGTTCTCCCAGTCCTATTCTTCATTTATAAACTGAAAACCCATGTCCACCACACTATAATGTGCAAATCAGTTTAAAACTTTATGGCGGACAGTTAAAAGCCCTGCTGAAATGTGTATCAGTGCATATATATGCACATGCTAAATTACTCATTTTCCTGTGAGGCACAAGCAGAATGTGCCTCCGTAGATGTATTTACTTCCAGCAGCATCATTTTCTGTCTATCTATCTGACAGTCAATGTGGTACATTGGTTAGAGTATCAGACAAGGACTGGGGAAACCCAAGTTTGAATTATCACTCATCCATGAAGTACATTGCATGACTTTGTGCCAGTTACTTTTTCTCAGTCTAACCTATAGTATCATTATGAGGATAAAATGGAGGAGGGAGAACCACCTTGAGTTCCTTGGAGAAAGGATGGGATAAAAATATTAGAAGAGATAACTGGGATGCTGCTGCCTGGCTAATCCCTGATTTTTGGGGTGTGCTTTTTGTGAACGCAGTGGGCTGCTACTGGAAGAAGGGAGGTTCAAAGCACCCATGCATAAGGGGAGCACATTGCAGACTGGGTCGCAGCCATAGATATTATTAAAAAGAATATTTGAGCGCAAAACTAAAAAATCTGCTTCATGGGCAGTCAACAATAATAGTTGAGAGATCTTAGATAGGTCTATGATATATATGCTCCATACTCCAAAATGAAGACAGCAGAGAAAATGTATGGGTCGAGCCAAGGTTTATGAATCACAGTCTGAACTGTGCAAATAATTAACCCTCCCCCCAATTGTGCAGGATCTCTAAAAGACTACCCTGTTAGGTTTGCCAGCATTTGGAAAACCCACCCTGGCTTCAAGTTTGATGTGTTCGCAGACCACTGCTTGCTTTTGCTCACCTGTGCCAAACTGGTGCGGAAAAGTATTGCTCATCAAACCCATCACCTTATGTCATGCTGTGTAAAGGTTCAAGAGCTGATGTGTAGCACCAAGGGATTAACTCGCATCAGCCATCTGGGACTGTGCAGCCATCAGTGACCGGTTTAGGTGCCTTCCCCCATCTTGGGTCTCTCAGGGTGCTTGCCAGTCTAATTAAACAACAAGAACTTCTCCTGCACAAATCCCGCCAACCCAAATTAGGTTCTCACTAATCCCACAGGACCATGCCTATTTATATTTATTTGTTTTATTCCATTGATATCCCACCCTACCCTGCAAGCAGGGTACACAATAAATGTAAAGCAGGCAAAAGGGGGAGTGCCCCTTATCCAGGCCAATCAGATTTGATCCCCCCAAATACCTGCTTGGCCTGAAGCAGCTGGATAATCCTCCACTGTTGCCACAGAGAAGGGGAGGTTGGGGAGCTCTGCAGCAAAATCATGCCAGGGAAGGTAGGGCAGTTTCTTGGCCACCTAACTGGCTGGGCAACTAGTCGACTGCTTTTTCTCCCCCAACCTCACAAGCTTTGTTGTTTCAACAAAAGCTTGTTGAAAATCTTGTTGATCTCCAAGGTGCTCTTGGACTCATATAGATCCCCTACCCTCAGTGCCTGAAATTCATTTTTTTTGGGGGGGTGAGTATTTGTGTGTGTGTGTGTGCTTGTGAGCTTGGAATTCATGGCAACTTCTAATGACCCCTAGTGGGGTTAGGATGTTTCAGAGAGGTGGCTTGATAACCTGCCTCTGCGTCCCTGGCTCTAGTATTCCTTGGAGGTTTTCCATCTAAGTACTTGTCAGGGTCAGCCCTGCTTAGCTTCCGAGATCAGACAAGATCGGGCTTGCTTTGACTGTCTAGGTCAGGGCCGTGCCTGAAATTCTTTTAAGTGGTGTGGAATGCAAAATTATCCCTGCTACTGTCCCTGCCACAAGAAACATGCTTTTCAGAAGAGTGAATATACTTATTCATAGCAGAAGTAGCCAGGCATATCAGAGCTGGCACAGAGATCCTAAAAGCCAAGGACATAATCCATGTAATACCTTTTATTAGTACCATATATCCAATGACACATAACAGCTTCCAAGTTCCCTGAACCTCTTCAGTGGATCAGATGTTACAAAATAAAGAGAAAAAGCAGATTTGTCAGGTCTTCATGCTCTTAAGACCTTCTCATGGTAGGATATAGTAGAATTTCTGGCAGGCAAAGGAGATTTGTATTTCTGGTTGCTGCTGGCAAGGAGCCATAAAAGCAACAGACAATAAAGCAATTAAATAAATAAAACTTACCTTTGAACCAACATGGCTGTAAACAACTTGTCTGCTCATATCCTAAGCTTTGCAATTACATTTTTTTTTCTGCGCTGAAGTTTAGAATGGGACTGTGTGGCAAGTTACCTAACAAATGACTGTTTCTTCTTTGTACAGCTTTGGAAGCTTTGGATGTGTGCATCGTTTGTGACATGAAATTGAATTTGATAGAAGGTTACGTGGATCAGTCTAGCTGTTCTTAATAAGGATTATTATAGTACCATAATACTCTTGCAATTTAGATTGGTTATTTCCAGTGAGAATAATGATACCTGTAATATTAGGCATATGTGGAAGTCTTAACTGGAGGAGGAACAGACAAAACTAGCCAGCTGAGGATAACCAAGGACATCAACTGCCTGCAATTAGCATAGATGAGAATTGTTCAGTTCAGTGCAATCTTAACAAACTGTGCCTGTTAATATCACTTCAGTTTCCTTCTGTACAATCAGGGAAGAAGAACTTGTATAAAGATATTTTCAATGTTGCTCAGTTGGACAGTTTTGTTTTACTTTGAATGTATTTCCATTTCAGAAGTTAATACTTCTGGAGACAATTTCTAGGATAAATTATTTCATAATCTCTGCAGTATAGTTAAGATAGTTGAGTCCATCTCCAGGCCTGGTCTCTCTTTTTCTTTGCCCAGAAGCCTTTACTAGCATACATCACAAGGTAGTGGGTGATACAGTGTGACCATATGGGATAGGTGGCTGCTTAATGGCATCAAGTACAGGTTGCTGTTGTCATGGCCTGCATCCATGCTGACCAGGCAACACCTATGGTGCTCCCTTAGCAGCCCCTGTACCTCAGCTGCCACTACCAATATCCAGTCTCTCACCTCCTCCATACTTATTCATTGGTGGTAGCCTCTTATATCTTAGTGTGCCACATCACAGGCCATCACTGGCTAGTGGGAGAGAATTCACTCCTACAAAGGAAAAGGAAAAGTCACTTCACATTCACCCCTTCACGGGTTTCTCACTCCATAGTGCTGATGGGATGAAAATAAAGAGAGGAGTAGAGAGAAGGAAATGGATGGAATCTTGGGGGTAAGGGGAATAATGTGGACAAAGAATCTTGGGAAGAGAAAGAAGTAAGAATGTTAGGAGAAGGAAAGGGTTTTGAGCTTTTCTCTGACTGTCAGTATGGTAGCTTGGGGTCATTTCCTGCAGGAGCGCACAGGAGCAGAACTCCGGCAGTAAGGAGCCCAGGGGGCGGGCACATGCAACAAGCTCTGCCCCTGCTCCCAGCAGCCCTCAGTTGGGCCACGAGGAGCAAGAAGCAGCCAGGTAAGTTGCAGAGCTGCCCCTCCAGCCCGCCTTCAGGTACAAGCTCTCCCTCCTCTGTGAGGGCAGATCTGCGCGTCCCCCCCCCATAGCTAGCAATCCAAAACAGTCCAATGGAGCCTGAGTGGTGGGTGTTGCCTTCTGACACACTTCCGGTGATGTCAGGGGGTGTGTCATATGCAAATAAGTTATGCAAATAAGTTATGCTAATGAGTGTCTGCACCTCTTTTTCTACGAAATGACCCCTGGATATATGAGGTACCAATGGTATGCTTAGTGCTTTTGAGACAGGTGTGTCCCCTCTGGTTTCTGCCCATTTGGCTCACTAGTGAAAATTATATGAACAAGACAGGTCAGTGGGTGATAATGCGGAATGGAAATCATGAGTAGGAGATTGTTATTGCAATTAAATCTACATATAGGAGTGTAAACTGAAAGTGTTCAGTTTTCCCCTTAACAAGCTCCAGTGAGAACACTACTTTGCTCTGCTCTGCATAATATGAGTCTGAGTGTTCCTGAGAGTTACAGTCTGAGCCTTTGAATATTTACTCAGAAGTAAATCCTACTGTGTTCTTTTGGGGCTCGCTCCCATGGAAATGCATAGACTGCAGCCATAGGGTTATTTAACATCACAATCTGAGGATTCCTCCAGCATTAAAATAGAGAAATGTGCCCAGTAGGTAAAATGAACAATTAAGCCAAAGCATGCTGTAGAATCTAGACCACAGATGATAAGACACCAATGCTAATTTCTCCAGTTGTCCCGAAAAACTACATTTCTATCATTAGTATACAAAGCTATAACCTGCAGGGTTATGACTAGACATCTGATGTCATACACATCTGGAAAGGTTACTTGTGCCCCACTGTTCCCCTCTGTGTATGTTTTCCCTAGTTCAGGAATTGGCTCTCTTCCATGGGATCTTACACAGCAAGGCTTCAGTGTTAAAGATAGACCTACAGATTTGTATTTTTTTAAAAAGAGAAGATGGTGGGGGGTTGATGAATGAGATTTAACTTATCTCTTCCTCTTCTTTTTTTTTAAAAGGGGAAAAACAAAGATAATTTGTCTACTTAATGCATCTTGGAACTTGCATTTTCTTTCCCTTTTAGGATGCATTTTACATAACATTTGAAAAGTGCTGTCAAAACAACTCATAAAGGAGGAAAAAATGTAATTGTCTTGACATGTGGTGATTATCCAGAACTTAAGCTGCAGAGAAGGGATTGTTATTTTATTTGTGATTTTCTTTTAAAAAAATCCAAAAGTGCCTATGATTTCCCAAATGATCTATTTTTACCAATGTAGAAGCTTCATGGAAGGGTCAGATTTGGTTTTGTGTGTGGGAAACAACAGATACTGCCAGCAATAGGGCAAGATCACTGCTGTGCTGCGGTTGACATGTTTTATGACATTCCATGCATTTCTGAACTGTGTACCAAATGGATAACTCTAAATCTCTAGTACTTTGTGTGAATTAGCAATCTTTTGATTTAGTCTGAAAGTTACATATTATTTTTAACTTGAGATGTTTACAACCATCCGGCTGCAATCTTTCTCTTCCCAGCCATGGTCAGCACAGGAAATATTTGTAACTGTTTCTAATAAAGCAATGGTAGCCACTCCTTTCAAAAAAAGAAAAGAAAACTCTTACTTTTCTCATCTGACCTATACAGACACAAAAGAATAGTGAATGCAGTGAAAATAACTATCAGAGCTACAATATATAGTTGCACTTATATAGCATGGAGAGGAAGAAAGTTTGTTTCATTGGCTACCAGGGAATGTTTTACAGCAAGGATAGGTAACTCCTGGTATACGTGCTAAACTGTGCCATTCCAGACCATTCTGTAGGGCTGAGTCTCTATCCAGTGGTGCTGGTTGGTCTGCTTGCTCCCACATGTCTAGTACAACACTTTGTGCTAGTTTGGTGTAGTGGTTAAGAACAGCAGACTCTAATCTGGAGAACTGGGTTTAATTCCCCACTTCTCCACATGCAGCCAGCTGGGTGACCTTGGGTCAGTCACAGATCTCTCAGAGCTATTCTCTCAAGAGCAGTTCTCTCACTCAGCCCCACCTACCTCACAGAGTGTCTGTTGTAAGGAGAGGAAGGGAAGGAGATTGTAAGCTGCTCTGAGACCCCTTTGGGTAGTGAAGGGCAGGGTATAAATCCAACTCCTCCTTATATCTGTATCTACCTTTTTTTGTTTGCTGTCACACCCACAAGTTCCCAGGAACATTATAAGTTTTCTTGCATTTTGGCCAACAAGATTGCTTACTCCACTGAAGCCTTTGTAATATTCAGCAGTTAGAGTTGCTAGCTCTGGGTTTGGAAATAGCTGGAGATTTGGAGGTTGGAGCCTGGGGAAGGCAGGGTCTGGAGAGGGGAGGGACCTTGGCGGAGTATAATGCCATAGGGTCCACCACCTCCCAAAGCCTCTATTTTCTCCAGGAGAACCGATCTTGATCGTCTAGAGAACAATTGTAATAATGGAATATCTCCAGGTGGCACCTGGAGATTGGCAACCCTATCAACAAGTGGTCATTGGGAGAAAGATGTCACAGTTTTTGAGTGGCAGCTGAAGGGAGCTGATGTTCCTACCAGCTGTTGTTGTGATGTAGACACAATGGAAAAAGGATGGAGGCTTTTTAGGCATCGCGAAGGCACATGGCTGCTGACTGGCCTGGACCATGTGGATTTTTGCTGCTGCTTCAAAATGCATGCTAGTAGTAACCCATTTCCCCCTCATAACAGCAGCCTCTTATGGTGATCTCACTGACCAGCCACTGTTTGCTGTCATCAACACTATAAGAAGTATAGTGCAGTGCTAATCATGGCTGTTTTCTGACTGAGTTCATTCCCATTTGGGGGGGGGGGCATGGGAGGGACCAGGGAAAGGTGGGGTGACATTATAATAGGAAGGAGACATGGAGCTTAGCATGAGGGAGTGAAGTTCTCCTGAATTATATTTTGTCTTTGTTTTTTAATCAACCATATGGCTGGCTGGTAGATCACTGGATGCAAAATTTAGCTAGGAAACTGCAACCACGAATCTGGCCACTGTGCATAGAGCCTTTCTGTATAAAAGCTGATTGCCTGATGCTAATGGCAGGCTAGTTGTGTGAATAGGTCACATTCATGGTGCTGGCAATGGGTTTGTCGTGGGAGACCAAACTGGTATTTGTGCTTGTGGCCGGTGATTAAAATATCTGTTAAATTTGCTTTACATTTTGTGCAGGTCACATTTAGGTTGATCCCCAGGTTTGATTCAGCCAGCATTTCCAGTCAGTTTTAGTAAGTTTATAATCTAGTTTAAAAAGGTAAAGGTTCCCTTGCTCGAAAGCCAGTCGAATCCGACTCTAGGGTTGCGGTGCTCATCTCCGTTTCAAAGCCGAAGAGCCAGCGCTGTCCAAAGACGTTTCCGTGGTCATGTGGCCGGCATGACTAAACACCAAGGCGCACGGAACGCTGTTACCTTCCCACCGAAGTGGTCCCTATTTATCTACTTGCAATGTCTTGCTTTCGAACTGCTAGGTTGGCAGGAGCTGGAACTAGAGACAGGAGCTCACCCTGTCTTGCGGCACCCGGGTCTTGAACCGCTGAACTACTGACCTTCCACAGCCTGCAGTTCAGCGTCTTAACCACTTGAGCCACCACAGCTCCTTTTATAATCTAGTTTAGTGTTATTTATAATCTAAACCTTTTAAACTATATTGGTCACAGGTTGCACAAAACTGCCCTACTCTTTCTGCCCTAACTTCTGTGTTCTCCCTGCCTGTTTGTATAACTGAAAAACTGTTCATTTAATGCCCAATTTAGTTGGAAGGCCTGAACCTTGTCACTCATGTGAAATAAATAACTGCTTTGGTTCTATGGTGCATTATGATGGGTATCATCTGTAATTACTGACCTGAATTCATTGCATTTAGGCTACCCATGCATGCTGAATAACTCAGCTGAGGACATCAACCTATCATGCTATTGCTTTAATGTCCTACTTATGCCCAGCATTCTAGTTCAAGAGAATAGCCATGACTATTCCATTCTTGCACTTAAACTGAGAAAATCAAAGATACCTTCAAGTTGAACATCTATGGATGTACCTTTTTTAAAAAGTGCTATAATATTTGAAAAGGGTATCACAGAAAGTTGTTTCATACTGCATTACCAGGAGCTTTCACTATGAGGAAAAGTTACTCCTCATAGCTCAAGGGGTACATTATCAGTAACTAAAAGTTAGCAGGAATCTGATTCCATTTTTAACAACCAGACAGACCTGTAGGGATGCATTAAGTCTAAAACCTACGGAAAAAGAGAAATACCTACAGGAAATCTTGCAGGGTTCAGACAAGGGCAGTTTCATGTGACCTCGCAGTTTGGAAATAAAAGGCTGCTATTAGTTCCGTGTCAGTTCTTATAGTGAATGTTCCAGAGTAATCGAGGATGTTAAGCTGTCAAATACTATCAAGGGTTAATAAGGTTAAAGAAAAAGTGAGAGCAGGCCAACAATAAAGCATGACAGATAAATATGTTGCAATAAATAAGAGGTGTCATGCCATGTAAGGGAAATTTAAATCATAACTGAGAAGCGTAGCAGTGGCAGAAAGATTGCCACTAATTATTTCTGCATTGCTTGCCCTTATGCATAGTGGCTTTTAGAATATCTGAAGTACAAACCCCTTCGCTACTGTGATGTAACTGAATGTCCAAAATATTCCAGGTATGCAAACAGGTGGATCATACATGGGCCATACCTAAAGGCATAATTCATTGGGAAGTTCTCATTGGCATTAATTTCCTTTCATTGTGATACTAGCCATTGATGGAGGATAGGTCCATCAATGGCTACTAGCCATAGTAACTAAAGGGAACCTCCATATTCTGAGGCAGTAAGCCTGAGTATTCATGCTTGGTATTCAGAATTCGATCTGGAGGCACCAGAAGAAGGCCCTGGCTTCTGTGTCCTGTTTGTTGGCACTCCAGTGTAACCGGTTGGCTACTATGTGAAGCTAGAAGACTGATTAGATGGACCGCTGGTCTGATTCAGCAGGGCTCTTCTTATTTGATATTTTGCCCTAAATCAACAAATTAACTGAACAAACAACAGACAAACAGAAATCTTCAGAAGTTATTCCCAAAACCTGGAATAACATATAGATTATGCTTGATGCTTTTGCCTAAACAAATCAGTGCCTAAATGAATGCTGAAAAGCAGCAGCAGGGGGGAAAAAGCTTAGATCCTGTTTTAATTGGAAAGTAGTGTGAGCCCTCCCTCCTTTCTGATCATTAGCGCTAGGTTGGTGGTGGTAGAATTTGTGGTTGTTACTATGACTGTTTGTATTTAGCCTAATCCTACAATTTCCAGAACAACCTAATCATCATTTGTTATATAAGCTCAAGAGCAGAAACCATAACACTATTCCAGTGACATACTACAGAAGGGTATAGAACATAGTAGCCCTGTTCACAAGTTCAGTGAGCGCACATACAATATGTGTACAGTGTACATGTGTGTTGAGTAATTCTCATGTTACAGTCAGTGCATATGCAGCTGAATGTGTGATACAAAGCCCACATTTATCCAGGTACTGGTTCCTGGTTCCCTTTGCAAACAGAATACAAGCTGGCTCTTCCTTACAAATGCATGTACAGGCAGGATGTATCATGAACATGTACAGTGTAACATGAACATGGCTGTTAAAAATAAAAATACCAAAGTTTCATTCTGACCAAATTACAGGACTAGGGTTGCCAGCCCCCAGGTGGGAGCGGAGCTTGAATACACCTACACCAATATTTAGCCAATAAAAGATGCCCCTTTACCAATTTTGGAATGTCTGTTTTCTGGGGAGGGGGGGAACACGGCGGCTGTTGCATGTGCCAATGTCAAATACACTGGTGCTGAAAGGAAACGATAGTTAGATTTGTAATTGCACTTAACTGGGAATTCCTTTGTATTCTTTTATTGGATAACGAACGAGAGGAAGACCAAAAGTTTTAACCCTCACAAGAAAAGTAATCTAAGGTGAACATTTTGTAGCAAATGAAACTATGTTTTAGTATTATTTTAAAGTATAACTCTTTCTCTTTTTAGAGAGCCAAGTAGCCCTTTTGTTTGTTGTATGATCAGACATGTATCTCGGGGTTGTACCATACATGCTGTTCTGAGTGTTTCGGAGAGTATTTGGCAAGAAATATTTTCATGACTACCAAGATGTCAACCCAATGGTGGGGGTCTGTAGGAAAATGAGAACATATGTAGAGCAAATTGAAGTAGTCCATTCTGGAGATGACCACTGCATGGATCAATGTGTTAAAGGTCTGACTCAGACAAATAAGGAGCCAGCTGACAGGCTTGGCGTAGGTGGAAAAAACTGCTGATCGTGCTGCCATGGACACTTGTTTATCCAATGATAGTGCAGAATCCAACCACACCCCGAGGCTCTTTACAGAGTCTACAGCTGTCAGGTGGACACCACTGAGTTTTGGGAGTGACCCTCCAGCTAGCATCTCAGTCTTTCCCAGCCACTTAACCTCCATCTTGGATGGATTCAAAAGTAAGAGACAGTGTCTGTTCATACATATTTGCTTCTCATTTGGCTTTGGCCCACCTATTCCTATTGCCCCTGCTTCCTTCCCCCATCAGTTCCTTGGGACCTTAATTTCTGCATTGCAGTGGGTAATGCA
This sequence comes from Gekko japonicus, assembly GCF_001447785.1. Taxonomy (NCBI): domain Eukaryota; kingdom Metazoa; phylum Chordata; class Lepidosauria; order Squamata; family Gekkonidae; genus Gekko; species Gekko japonicus. Next base: position 160,396 of record NW_015163156.1, read on the forward strand.
GATAATGTGCCCTTTCTTCTCCCAAATCCTGAACTGTTGTGTTAACAAACAGTAGCTGTCTTCACTTCTGTATGTCACCTCTCTACGTATCAAAGGCTTTGTCCTTTTATTTAATATAAAGAACTTGGGTTGCTAGGCATGCAAATAGATCAGATATGAGGAGTATTGGTGTGATTGCTGCTGATGTCACAAAGACAGGCACTGGTGTCTCTCGTATGTAGCAGGGAAAGTGAGTAATGTTTTCCCATTTCTAAGGGGGAAAGGTAATTGGAAACCCCTCTTTCAGATGAAAATGTGAAGATTCCCTAGAACACAGTAGTCCTCTCCCTTTCCTTTCTATTTTTATTGCCTGTTCTGGTAAAGAAGTTCAGAAGGAAGGGAAAGTCTACACAGGGAAGGGAATGTTGAGACAGGCCATGGAGGTATTGAGCATTACTATTAAAAATAAAAATGAGTAGTGATTAATACTGAAACCAACTATCCTGTCCCTTGTTTGTATCCCTGTCCCTATCCCTTGTTTGTATTTGTAAGAAAAACAGCTGGCGATACAATAAAATAATGCATATCATCATGTCGTGGAATCATTAGTGTGTCCTCATACTTTAGAGGCTAAAAATAAAGCAACGAATTTCAGAGTGATTGGTTTTGTTTGGTTTTTTTAGATGGTAGTTTTATCTGGGTATCAAAAACATCAGCAAAGGCTGTGATCACAAAGCCCGCCTTTAGATCCGACATAGGTGCAAATGCCTGATGGATCTAAAGGGAGCAATCAGACCGCAACATCTGGGAAGCGTCCCACAGTCGTTGGCAATCCGTGCTGCTTCACCACAGAAGCAGAGTTAAAAGACACCAGGGAAAGCCCAGCTCTAACGGGTTCCAATGGGACATGGACGGACTTTCCGCCTGTCCGATTGTGCAAGCACACTCTCATGCCGTTGGGATGGTCTGATCATGCCATCCCAGCTTGGTGCTGTTTTTTTCCTACTCTTCGCAGTATGCACATCATCGCATACGCCACAGGGGGCTCTCAGTGTGGAGGTGCGATTCTTTGTTTATGTGCATGGGAAACAAACGGCAAAAAACCCCTGACTCACCCACAGTTGCGTCTGATAACACAATGATGGGCTGTGCCCACAGCTACAAAGGGAGGTGTGATCTCACATCTGCAGGTCAAATTTTTCCAGAAGAAATAGCCTCACTTCCGCTCCGCTTCAACTGGCATGTGTGCCCGCAGCCAAAGGTTCTTGAATACTTTTTTCTTGGTATGATTCCTTTCTTCTACACTTATGTGCAGTTTCTCCCTTTGCATACCAGGGACACCATGCAGTTTACCTCCGAGCTTCCAGCAAACGTTTTCAGAATGTTGCTGTAGTGTGGAGAAAACTGCCTGGGTGTGGCAGACTCATGTGGTTAATTTACTTTCCATAAATTGTATATTCCCTGTGGAGCAGATACTGCTTTCGTGTGGTGTTCATTCCATACAAAGAGGGCCAGAGGTGGTGGGTGGGCAAAGAACGTATTTGGTCAATGCTTTTACTTTTAGATGTTGCATAGTAAAGCTTTAAAATTTGGCAAGGCTCTTGTACACATCTATTAACTACACAGCCCCTCCTTAATTAGCATTATTTATGGCTAATCATTGTGATACAGATTTATAGAGTTTTCACTTGAGCTGGCTTCCCGCAAGCTTTATTGCATTCAAAATACTTAGCAGTGGCATGCTGGCAACATGTTATGGTGGGAATAGATGCTTTTTTTCCAAAGGGGAGGGGGAAAATGGCTGTTACTTCTAATTGATTGCTTGGTGGAGCTCACCCTTGCGCTTCACCCCCAAGGCTTGACTTTGCACCATATGCCTGGTGTCAATGTTTGGAAACCAGCTGGTCAGTCGAAGTACATCCTGTGGGAAGCTGGCAGTTTAGAGCAGGCAGTGGTCTCGCCGTCAGCATGTTAAAGAATGCCTTTCACTAGTGTTTTGATAATAGTTCCGTAGGCCTTAATTAGGCTGTACGACAACACCATTCAAGAACTATCAAAATAAAATCCTTTCAGGAGATACACTGTTAACACTGTGGGTTATTTCTTGCTCTTATAAAAATTAGTATGTAGATTTGTCCTGCCTGATTTTTTTTCCCCCTACAGAAACTTTATGTGCGATGGGGGTGTGGGAGCTAGGTCCCGCTCTTCTTTCTATCTGAAAAATGCAACGCAGCTCTCTTAGTAGTGGCAACATATGAGAGACCTCCCCCAATACCCTTAATTGGAAAAGAAAGCAGTATAGGGTCCATTAAAGCCATTTAAAGTTAAGACTAAGTCTAATGGCATTAAATTATTATAGTGACTGCAAATGGGGCATTATAACTTAATGCTCATAAACTGCAAGCAGGGGTTGTGCATTCTCGCTGTCAACACAGCAGTACTTTAGAACGTCTCCATTGTTGGGGAGTGTTTAGGCTTGATGGTCTGGCATTTTCAGGCTGCAGTATAAGTAATAGCACACATACTGGGAGTTATCTTTTGATTAAGCTTGTATTGGAAAATAATGAAATTTGTTAGGATTGGGTGCATTTAACGGAAGTTAGTTTTGCATTTCAATATGCCTGAAAATGCTGGGATCCTTTCCCGTCATGCTGTATTGGATGCAGAGGATGAGAAGGGAGGCTGTCTTGACATTTTTGCCTTCTAAACAGGAAGTGTTTTTCTAAATGAGCTTCTTGTTTTTATGGAGCATCTTGTATCACTAGTACCTGGCATCATTCTTGCAAAAATCAATACAGCTCAATCAATACACAATCAATACAATTGTATACAGTAAAGACTGAAATTAGTCTCTGAATTTCAGGTTACAAAGACTGTATGTACACGCTAACTGTTCTCACATTTCATTTTATTTTTCAGCCCTTTCCTGGCCCCAAATAATTGCTATATGTTTCCCATGCAAATGTGTTTTCGCTGCCTGGAATTGCATTGGTGTTTGTTTGTTTTTTGTCTTTTAAAAGTCATACTTAAATAAATGTGTGCAATTATGTCTGCTCACTTTTGCATATACACGCTTTTTCGGTTAGTTTATGTGGGATGTATGTGGTATTAAAGAAGCCAATTCCCAGTATTGGGGAGTAGCCAGATTCTGAGCTTTTGCTGGAAGAGAAAACTCTCAGTGTGGCTAAGTGTGTGCAATCAAGGCTGCCAGCTGGCCAGTTTTCCACAGGAATAACCATTTTCGCCCTTCTGGCTAGATGCCAGGTGAGTTTTTTATTTAAAAAAATAATGGAGAGAAATAAGAGAGAACCATTTTTTTTGTACGTTACTTATTTGTTGTTTCCTTCAGAGTGCCAGCTCTGAGTTAGGAAATACCTGGAGATTTTGGGGATAGAGCCTGGAGAGGGTGGAGTTTGGAGAGGGGAGGAATCTCAGGAGGGTACAATGCCATAGAGTCTACCCTCCAAAGCAACCACTTTCTACAGGGGAACTGATCTTGGTTGTCTGGAGATCAGTTGTAATAGCGGGAATTCCCCAGGTGGCACCTGGATGTTGGCAACCATATGTTCCCCTCATGATTAGATGACTTTGAGGGATGTCAGGGATCGTCCTCAGATCTCCCCCAGAGTGATCCCAGTTTTCAATAATGAGGGAAACCCTGTGGAAGGCATGGCCAGTCATTTATCTTCACCCATCCTTCCTCATTCCTTTCCCTTGAATCAGCTTTCAAGGGCAAGGGAATGGTAGATGGCCATTCTGTGGGGAAATATGACTGGGTCTCATCTCTGGGTGGGCCAGATTTGTGCCTTCTAAAAGTTGCTGGCAGTGACAGAACATAGTGGTGAAACTCCACCTCTAAATAAGCAAAGAGGATCCAATAGTGAAAAATAGGAGCCAAGAATTGGGACAATTTCAAATGTAATCTGCCCCCCATTACACAACATACTAGTATAGAAAAATAACAGACCATGGGGTAAAGCGTAAGGTGCATGCGCTCTGTGGACATATTGTTAGCAGACCGGTTTTAATGTAGGAGCAGATTGAGGGGATGGGAATCAGATTCATAACAAGAGACAAAGGCATACTCTTAATAAAATCAAATTGCAAAATAGAAACCCTCAAATGAGTTTTCATTTTTTTGATTTTAAAAATCTTTATTGTAATAACCGTAGCAGCATTCTTGAAATATGTCCATTACCAGCTTAACTAACCCATTTTACTGTTTAAAAGGGCCATTCAGTTCATCAAGCCAGACACTGGTCCAAAGATTTTGTTGTTCCTGTCCTGAATAATTTTGCATATTATTAAATACTAGGAATAAGTATGTCCATTACCAGCTTAACTAACCCATTTTACTGTTTAAAAGGGCCATTCAGTTCATCAAGCCAGACACTGGTCCAAAGATTTTGTTGTTCCTGTCCTGAATAATTTTGCATATTATTAAATACTAGGAATAAGGTCCGTTGTGGAAATAAATACAACAAGCTCTAGAAAGAGGCTCTGAGAGAGTACCAAGGCCTTGGGCACTCAGCATCAATGTGCTGTGGCAACCTCAGCAGGGTATAATGACACAGAGTCCACCATTTTCTCCAGAGGAACTGATCTCTGCTACCTGAAGAGCAGTTGTGATTTTGAGTGATCTCCAGCCCTCACCTGGAGATTGGCAACAATTGTTACCCAGGAGGAAATGGCTGGTCTGGAGGGTTGAGTCTGTGGCATTGTACCTGAGGCCCCACCCCTCCTCAAACCTCACCGTCTCCAGGCTCCACCCCTCAAATCTCCATGAATTTCCCAACCTGGAGTTGGCAACTCTCTCCTTCCCAGCCAAGCATCAACCCGCCATTATCTGCCCCTCTGATTTCCACCTTGCATCTCCTCCCCCCTCCCTCCTGGAGATCAGTTGTAATTCGGAGTGATTTCCACCCCTCTCCTGAGATTGGGAACAGTGGTTCCCCAAAAAGGAATGGCTAGTTGGGAGGGTGGAGTCAATGACATTGTACCAGTCTGAGGTCCCACCCCTCCTCAAACCTCACCCTCTCCAGGTTCCATCCTTCAAATCTCCAGGAATTTCCCACCTGGAGTTGGCAATCCTATCTCCTTCCCAGCCAATTATCATCTGACCTTTATTTCCCCCTCTCTCTTCAACTTTCCATTTCCCCACACACACATACCTGCAGCCTCTCCCATGCTCTGAAGCCCTAACTGCCAGAGTCCACCATTTTCTCCAGGGGAAGTCTTTCTCTGCAATGGAGACCAAAGCAGCTTACATAATTCTCCTCTCCACCTTTTGACTTGCACAACAACCCTGTGAGGTAGGTTAAGCTGAAAGTCTGTGACTGGTCCAAAATCACCCACTTAGCTTCTACAGCAAGAACTTGGATCTAGCAGACCCTGCCTTAAAGCACTGACTGTTACGCCTAGGGCAACCAATCTCCAGGTGGAGCCTGAAGATCATCAGGTATTACAACTGAACTCCAGACAACAGATTCCCCCCACCCCCGTGGAAAAAAATAACTCCTTTGGAAGGCTGTATGGCATTCTATTCAGCTGAGGCCTCTCCCCTCCCCAAACCCTGGCTTCCATGGACTCTTCCAGAAAATCTCCAGGAATCTCCCTACCTGGAGCAGGCAACCCTAGACTCAGGACTGGCCCCAATGAGTTCCTGACAAAGGCCTGCAAAGGGTTTCCTTCCTTTGTCTGGACCAAGCTTGGTTGCCTACCGTGGCGAAACGGGCTCCAGTTTACCACTCAGCTGTTTGCCTCCCACCCTCATCCTGTGCGTGTATCTCACTCCTTAAATTCGCTGCCACTACTCACTGAATTGTCACTGCCTTTTTAGAGGAATGGTGAGACCCCTCTGGCCGAATCTCCCTATTTGGAGATGGAATCCCCAATCTTTGGGGGGTCCCTGGAAAGCTGGCAACCCAAGGGTCTGGCCTTTCCTTGCTTCCCTGGGCTACCCCCTCCCTTTGGTACTGTGCAGAGCAGGGATGACTATGTGGTCAGAGGACAACACAGACTATTAGCCCAAATTAAAGAATTTATTTAACTATTTACACAGTTATGGAGCGTGCACACACTAAATAAATAAGGCACAACTGTAGCTGCCTCCCAGGGTTCCCCCATGCCCATGTCTCTGGCTTGTGGCCTAGCTGGAGTCTATATTGATGCTGCCCCGCCCCAAGGTCCGTCTTTTTCCGCACTTTTTGGTGCAGCTCGGAATTGTAGGGCAGCAGATGAGGAAGGCCCCTCTCTGGAACTACAGCTCAATTAAGCTTCTGTGGGAACATTTTAAACACACAGACGGCAGCTATCTCACAGATACAGATAACTGCCATTTCGTTACACTTACCAACAGCTACTGAGGGAAAAAGTCTCACACAGGAGGCAATTGTCTTTGTAAGGAGAGAAAGCCATCTGCCAAGAAATTCTGAGAGGGCCCAGAGGCTGAAGGAGTGGGCAGGGAAGAGGAGCAAACCCGGCGGCACGCGAGTACTCTTGAGTGGTGGCTGGGCGGGACTCAGGCAATGCAGCCAGTGGCTAAAGACACGTTCTGAGTGACAGATCATTCAGCCAACTGATTTTGGAGTGCATGGAATCTTGACAGACCAAAATGCTTTTATAGGAGAAAGGATAGCCAATTACATGGTTGCCAACTCTGGGTTGGGAAATACCTGTAGATTTGAGGGGCGAGCCTGGGGAGGGCAGGGTTTGGGTGTGGAGGGACTTCAGCAGGGTATAATGCCATAGAGTCCACTGCCCAAAGCAGCCATTGTCTCCAGGAGAACTGATCTGGGTCATCTGGACATCAGTTGTGATAGCTGGAGATCTCCAGGTGCCACCTGGAGGTTGACTTATGTTAATTTGGCTCTATGCCATGGCAGCTAAGGTAGAAAAGCACTTCCTCCTATGCCATGTCTTCTGGGTTACAAGGGTCTGGAAAGCGGTTCCATAGCCAATTACACGGTTGCCAACTTTGGGTTGGGAAATACCTTCAGATTTGAGGGGTAGAGCCTGGGGAGGGCAGGGTTTGGGGTGTGGAGGGACTTCAGCAGGGTATAATGCCATAGAGTCCACTGCCCAAAGGAGCCATTGTCTCCAGGAGAACTGATCTTGGTCATCTGGAGATCAGTTGTAATAGCTGGGAAATTTTCTGCAGGGGAAATGATTTGCCATGGCTGGGGAATGTGGTGATTTCTGGGAGATATCCAGTCCCCACGGAGAGATTGGGGCATTTATTTTACCTCAGGACACATTCAGTGACTCCCACAGCAACAGCAAACTGTTTAGAATGTTAGAGGCAAAGGCCAATGGGGCAGCATATGCAAATAACCTCTGTGTTACAACTGGCTATGGGGGGAGAGGAACAGCAAAGTGTTTAGAATGTTGGAGGTGGGACTCAGGCAACGTAGTCGGTGGATAGGGACAGCTTCTGAGGGACACATCACAGAGCCAAAGGCTGTGGGTGCCGTGTAGACACCAACAGAGAATTGTTCATAAGAACATAAGAGACGCCAATGTTAGATCAGGCCAAAGGCCCATCCAGTCCAACACTCCGTGTCACACAGTGGCCAGAAATACCAGGTGTCATCAGGAGGTCCACCAGTGGGGCCAGGACATTAGAAGCCCTCCCACTGTTGACCCCCCCCCCAAGCACCAAGAAGACAGAGCATCACTTGCCCCAGAGCCCCTATCTATACCTTGTGGCTAATAGCCACTGATGGACCTCTGCTCCATATGCTTATCTAATTCCCTTTTGAAGCTGTCCATGCTTGTAGCCACCACCACTTCCTGTGGCAGTGAATTCCATGTGTTAATCACTCTTTGAGTGAAGAAGTACTTCCTTTTATCCGTTCTAACCTGACCGTTCCCCCCCCCACCTAGCCAATGGCACGCCAGTAGTCTTGACTGGCAGCCGACGGGCCAGTGGCTGAGGGAGTGACAGAAGCCATCCCAAAATACAATTCTTATAAGGAGAGATGAAGAAGGGACTGGACCGTGGCCCTGTAGCTAAATGCTAGCAGATTGCACATTTGTGTGGATGCAAAGTTAGAAAAAGGAGAATCTGGGGCAGGAACTGTTGAGATTGTAAAAGAGCTGGTGGTTAAACAATGTCACGGACAAATACTCTAAGTAATGCTAACATTTGTCCATCTTTCCACCAGTACATGCAGTGGGTTAGAAACGTTCAATGCCAATAAGAATTCAGGAAGTACAAATTAAAAGCTACCTGTGTTTCCTTTCACTGTTTGTTTTAAGACATTGGTGTTACATATACATATTTTATGTAATATTAGATCCTGCTTTAAAACGTTCATTTTGCACCCTGTAACCAATGACATTCAAGAGATGCAGTAGGAATTTCTCCACAGGTTTGTCTTTTCCCTGTGATGAGTCTATTTGACAGTTTTATTGCAGAGCAATTCTTGTTTGGTAATTTCTAAAATCCTGACTTTGGAAACATACATAGAAGCAAGGAGGAATGCAAATATTAATGAGTCTGATATAAAGACATTTTTTCTCTATCATTTTTATAGTTGCTATAGAAACACCTTGGCCTTCACTCTTGCTAATTAGTTGGATTTTGCACATTTTATATTTGGAAATGCAAATCAGTTTTCATAAATTATTACTTATTTTCCCATTTTTATTTACAGTACCGATATGCAGATATACACAGGAAGCCCAAGATATTAATTAGCTGCATAACACAAATAAGTGCGACATTTATGATCACAAGACAAACCTGCTCTGTCCCCCCCCCCTTCTAAATGTTTGGGGGAAATGTATACAGAGTTAAAAAAAAATCTGAAGAAATGGTAAATCTCAGTGAAGCTTAACAGGGGGATTTGGGGGGGGGCAGGGGAAGTGTAGTTTTATCCCAATTCATTATGCAAATAGGGAACATGTGAGCCCAATTCTCTTCTCATTTGTTCCATTGTAAGTGAATTAAAGTTGGACTGTGTAACCACTTACTCTGGAAATTGTCTTGAATAATAGAGGCATTAGGGCTGAATCCTACTAGAAACTTTATCAGTGATATTGGCCAGCAATTTGGGAAAGTCTAGCAAAGTCAAAGACTTCTAGGAAATCTTTCATGCCATTGCACAGGTTTCCCATGGTATGTCTAATTCTCTCTCCTTTTAAATGAGACTAACTTCCAAACAAGTGTGCATATTATTGAAGCTTTAAACATCTCAAATCTCACTCAACAAATAAGAAGGGCCCTACTGGATCAGACCAGTGGTCCATCTAGTCCAGCATCCTGTCTCACACAGTGGCTGACCAGTTCCTCTGGAGGGCCAACAACAGGGCATAGAGGTCGAGGCCTTCCCCTGATGTTGCCCTCTGGCTCTGGAATTCATAGGTTTATTGCCTCTGATCATGGAGGTTCCCCTCAGCTACCAGTGATAGACTTATTTTATTGTCTATGAATAATGAGTGTAAGATTTTCTCAACACAATTAAGAAACTGACTCCAAAACCAAAAATTAACATATTAATCTCAGTCAGTTAACCTGAACCCAAATAGTTAGTGCTGTCACAGACTTCTTGCCAACAGCAGGCTATAGTGATGCTCCATTCCAAATGTGTGGAACTTGAATATGCTTTTTATTGACATACTCTGTGGCGAAACGGGGACCCGCCCTCAGCCCTGGGAGACTGAGGTGCCGTCCTGTGGCTCGCAAGCCCCTGTTTGGGGCTTCCCACCCTGCCTGGTGGGACTATTTCTCTTTATTAACGCTGCCACCACTCACTGAATTGAGTTACTGCCTTCCCTGAGGGACAGTGAGACCCCTCTGCCTAATTCCCCACCTTGGGAAGTGGGCACCTTGATCTTTGGGCGCCCCCTGGAGAGTTGGCAAACCCTCAGATTTAGGCCCGTTTGTGTCCCCTGGCCTCCCTTTGCCCCTGGTAACATGCAGAGTGGGGAGGACTATGTGGTTAAGGCACACCAGGCTTTTTAAACTCAGAAAAGGAAGATTTATTTAACTATATACATATTGGGCACAGAAAATAAACACAGGCACTTCAACACAACTGGGGCACAGAAAATAAACAGGATAAAAATGCAATTCCTCTGCCCCTACCCACACACCCTCTCTACCTCTGTAGTGGATTGTGGCCTCGGGCCCGGATTTGCGTTTCTCCCTCCTGTTGTGGAGAGAAACTCCAGCCCTCCTCCACAGGACTGGCCACCAGTACTGCCACCCTCCTGGCTCTCCACCACGATCTATGGTGGCCTGTATTGCCCACGGAGTCTCTGGTAACAGGAGTCCCACCTGTACTCTCACTTGAACCTGCCGTCCACGCTGAAGACCGGCCTGAGACTGACTCTTTTCCCCTCAGGAGCCAAAAAAACCCCTATCTCCTTAGCCCCGCCCCTGGGGTGTGTCCCTCTTTTCCCGCTCTTTCCCCTCAAGGCTGGTGGGAAGTGTAGGCAGAGAGGTATGGCAGCTCCATTGTTCCCTATGGAGTACCCCCCCACACACGTAAGGAACTACCAGGCTGGTATCCATTTTAAGGCCTGGCAGCCATTTCGTCACATACTCAATCAGAACATACACCGAAAATCAGTATATGGAAGATCACTGAAGTTATGGAAGATCATATGGAGGCATCAATTGAGGAAGATCAAGGAATGGGAACAGTACTTTTTCTTTAGAGATTAACAAATGCTAATGCACAAATAGAAAGAAAAGAGTCCTATTGTGCAGAAGGGTAGTGTAGACCTCAGTTTCTATGTTGCTGAATCATTGGGGTGGGAGTTAATGTACAAAAAGAAAATGATTACAAACCAGTAATAAGATCGTAAGAACCCTTCTGAATCAGACCGGTGGTCCATCTGGTCTAGCATCCTGTTTCACACAGTGGTCAATCAGTTCCTCTGGTGGGTCAACAACAGGGCAGAGAGGCCAAGACATTCCACTGATGTTGTCTCCTGGTGCTTGGATTCAGAGATTGACTGCCTCTGAAGATAAAACTGCTCCCTGAGAGCCAAGAGCTCCATGCAGCGAACACCCACAATTTCTACCCAGTGAGTAGATAATCATACATGTGGCATTCTCTGCAAAATACTGGTTAACCCCTGATCCCCTACTGGCTTCCTATCTTCATAACTGGTTAGGGTATCTTAGCGTGAAATAGGGTTCTTACCTGAACTAGTATGTATTTCTGTAGCAGGAAGGATACAATGGCAGGCAGCTGACTCACCTCATTCAAGCAGAAGCCCTTTCCAGCAGAACAATGTGCTTCTAGGGCACTCATCAAAAGCTAGGAGATTTTCACACTGACACATCCCAAACAGCTCAAAAACCCACCACTTCAAGCAAACAAACACATACTTATCCCTTCTTGCACTGATCCCAATCTCCGCTCCCCTGTTAGAAGCCGTGTTTGGAGCACCGTGAGCAAGCCCCAGAGTGATCCTGTATGCCTAGGGCTGCCAAGTCCCCCCCCGGGGGGCAGATAATCCCCCACTTTGGAGGCCCGATTTCCGCCGCCGCGGAATCGGGCCCCGGGGGAAACCCCACCCCGGCATGCACGTCAGCCGGATGCGACGTGATGACGCCGGGCACGCTGGGGGCGGCGCGCTCGGGACTTAGATCGGGAGCCCCCCGCCGCAAGGTAAAACAGACTTGGCAACCCTATGTATGCCTTTTACAAATATACTAAAGATGCCTAAAAGACTGCTCTGACTACATGCTCTCTCTCCATCTCCACTAGGTAATACTCCTTTGGTCTTCCAGGTACACCATTCTGAAGTTATTTTTATTTATTTATTTATTTAATTCCATTTCTACCCCGCCCTCCCCGCATGCATGCTCAGTTATTTTTCCACTGTTCTAAACCTTGCAAATAATTACTATAGCTTTTTCAAATAATTTGGAAAAAAGTACACAAGAAGCCATGAAATACTTTACTTAAAATTATTTTCTTTTAAAAGCCAGTCTAGGCCTAAAAAACAAAAAAACACAGAGTGACCAATTGCTGCTGCAGGCCCTCTTAACAATAGGGAAACCAAACGTTGATTTTTCCAGACCTGTCAATCAGATTTGTGACCAGAAAAATGGTTACTATTGTCTTCATATTTTGCCTTCTGTCTCCTGATCTAGAAGGCCTAGAGACTTCCTTTAAGGAAAAATGAAATTTGAGAATCTGGTCAGCTAAAGGGACAAATCAGCACCAGGCAGCATGCCCAGATTCTGAGTAAAACCTGGCCAACTGAGCAATATAGCAGCTCAATTTGAGGGCCTCCTATCTCCACTGCAAATTGAATAGCTGAGTGCTGTGTGTGGTTGCCAACCCCCAGGGGGGCCCTGGAGTTCTTGTATAATTACAATTGATTTCCATATTGTAGAGATCAGCTCCCCTGGAGGAAATGGCAGCTTCAGAAGGTGGGCTCTATGATACACCCCACTGAATTCTAGGGTTGACATGCCCCCCCAAGGGTCTGGAGATCCCTTGCCCCCATCTTCCATCCCACCAATGGCATGGGGGGGAATGGCCACTGGGCCAACAACGTGGTATTGCCTCTGGAGGAAACCCTGAAGTAAAATCACTCCTCTCTGGGAGCTGTTGGAAATTTTTGCAATGATTCCTAGAGCAGTATGACATTGTTTATGGGTTTTCCTGGAAGTGATGTTACGCCATTGCCATGGCATGGCAACCCTACTGACCTCCCTCCCCAAAGTCTGCCAGTTTCAAATCTTCAGGAATTTTCCAAGTCAGAGTTGGCAGTCCTATGCCTCCTGATCCACTAGGCTCTGCTTCCATGCCACATCCAGATGACAGAATTTTTAAATTTCAACCTTGTTCTAGTAGTCCCTACAGACTAGGAGGCATGAACCCAGGTTAAAAAATGGAAAAGCTAACTGGTATGATTGCAAGAATGAGGATTAAGTAAGCGAAGACCTGCCAGGTCTCAGAAAGCTGTAAGATTTATTATGTCAGTGGAGAGAGGCCACCAGGTTAGATAAAAAAGATACTTACATTATTTGCCTTAATTGAATGACTTTGTTTCTTCTCCCTCTGTATGGCAGGCATATTTCTTTATGAAGAAATGTTGTTCCTTGTGACATTTGCTCTAAATATGAGGAAATGCTGTGGCGTAGTCTTGTATTAAAAATGTCAGTAAACAAACAGAGCAATAAAACGATGCAAGAGAGGATTAGTAACAAAAGGCATTTTTTTCCACACTGAGCAATAACCAAAGTTACTTAAAATAGGCTTCAGGCTTTGGGGAGAGGCCCTGACTCTTCTCTGGCTAAAGAAGTAGATGTAATAAGGAAGAATGTTGCCTCTCTCAAGCCCAACAAAGCAAACAAGCTCTTGAATTCTGTGCTGTCATCAGGCCCAGGAAGGTCCTTGCAGGATCACAAAACAAATCAAGCGGTTGAGGGCTTCCGGGCAGCCAGCTAACAAAAATATACTATCAGAGGATGCAGCCCAGCAAGCTCTGCGGCTGTCACAGCAGTAGGCCTCAAACGTGGGCATCCGTTCAAGAGCTTCACTCCCACATCTGGTGAAGCTGTGACAATCAGTGTCTGACCATTTTAGAAATCAGATACTCTGGGTACCAGGAAGTTGATTTGCCTTCCACTTCCTTAACAAAACACACATTAATATTTAAGCTTCGCCTTTATAAAGCAGTGTTCTGTCTTGATCTTGGGCAAAAGTTATGTGCTGGGAAAGTTCACTTGGATGCAGCCAACCATATATACATTTCAAATATTCGTTAAGACTTTTTAAAAAGCTTAGCCAATTGAATCCTGCTGGCTTATTATTGCTGTTTGACAGATTTATATGTGCATTAAATCTTGATTCCTCCCCCCCTTAAATTATCTCTACCCCAAAAGCAAGGAATGAAACCTATGAAATATTTCCTTATTAAGTAAAATAAAGACATAAATGCTTCTAATGTGATTCCTACTATTGTTTTTAGCATCTTTCTTCAATTAGAGCCACATGACATGAGGTTATCATATTATTTTCATTACTGTGCACTGTGTCTTAACTATCGAGGACCCCTTGCTTTCCTTGTTCCTTTAAAGATAATTCCTTTAAAGAAATTCTGTAGTTTGTTTTTTAACAGGGTACTATAAAACTGATAATAACATCTCCAATGCAGGGCAGCAACTACTAAAGGCTTCAACAAACAAACAATGGCCCCGGTCACACGGGCCGGATATCGCGGGGGGGGGCATGGCTAATTGCCCCGGAGGAAACGAACGTGCGGCCGCCCGAGCACACGTCCCAGTCAAGGTCCCGTGGTTAGGGGGGAGATGCCGACCAGACGGGTATCCTGCAGCGCGGCACAAAAGCCGCGTGGCGCGATGACACTAGCAATTGCTCTTTGTGCACATGCTCTGTTGGACACTGTTGTGCAACCTGCGGAGACTTGGGAGACAAAAAAAACCCCTTGTGCGCGATGAACAGTAGCGGGCGCCGGATGCCACGTAAGTCCACCAGAAACGCAATCAGATGCCCGCCCTTGCCCTGCGGCTTCCGGAAACTATTACCTCGGAGATACTAGTTTTTTACTCTGCATCTTCGGCGGGAAGTCTCAGGTTAGCCACGGGAGCTCTACTCTTCCCAGATGTTGCGGTGTGATTGTGCCCGGAAAATCCGCCTACCATCTGTATCGTCAGCACCTTTGGGCAGGGCGGGATATAAATCCAAATAAATAAATTTTAAAAAATGCTCCGTGTGACCGCAGCCCAAGTACCTTATTTTGCTTTAGTGTTTGCCATTGCTGCATTATTGTGATTCTAGCCTCCTTCCTCCTTCCCTTTTAAAAACTATGAGCTGACAACAGCAAGAAGAAAGAAGTTCTTTAAGGGCCCGACAGCATTCTAAATGAAATAATCTCTTTCCCCAAAAAATCAATGTTGTGTTTATGTAAATCTTTATCTGAAGTTTCCTTCTAACAGATGTTCACTGAAATAATAGGCAGAGGCTTAAATTCAAATATTGAGTGAGTATGGGAAGTTTACCTTCTACATACCCTAGGTTTAATTTTTTTAAAAATCTTTGTTAGTACAGCTCTGTTTGAACATTTGAAATAACACACATAATTTATTGACAAATACCAAACCAAAGGACACTTACAAACAGAGTAACCTCATCCAACACTGGGATAACTCCAACCAAGCAAAGCACAAACAGATAACTTATTTATTATATCTGTCAAAAAACCCCACTGAAGATTGCTTATCAGATTTTGAAAAGAATTAATACAACATACTGAGTATTTAAAAGGGGGGGGGTGGATCAAGATATCAAAGAAAAACAACCATTCCACAATGGAGGGGGGGGATCAAGATATCAAAGAAAAACCACCATTCGACATAATAAGAAACTAAGGCCCCGGTCACACGAGCGAGATAATCCGGGAGGGAGGGGAGTGGGGCTTTTTGCTCTGGAGCAAAATGAAGCACGGTATCACAATCGGACATCCCCCCAAGGCTCAGGCCGTCAGCCGCTGATCACACGGTGATGGCAAAGCATGGCAATGAAGCAGTACCATGTTTGTGTGTGCGTGCGTTTGTGCGCATACCACGGAGGCTTACAAAAAAACATCTGGTGGGATGCGGACAGGCGCCGGATGCGACGGGATACCAGCACTTCCGTGATCAGACGCCCACCCACGCCCCGCATTTTCCGGATAATACTACACTTTCCCAGCTACTTTTTAACTCCGCATCTTAGGCCAGATGCTACGGGTTGGAGACGGGCGCGCAACGCTTGCCAGATGTTGCCGTATGATCGCGCCCTTTTAATCCGCCCGGTAGTCGTGCCTCTTGCACGGCAAATTCTCCGTGTGACCGGGACTTAAGCTTGTTTTCAGATAGGGTCTTTAATCTGTTTTGGTATCTGATGGAGACTTTTTTTTTTTTTTGCATTTTAGACAGACAGGCTTTTTAAACCTGTCTCTAATTCTGATAGTGAGGGTTCCCCCCCCCCAATTTCAGACATCTTAAAGGGCAAACATTATCCTTTTTATGGTTTGATCTTTTTTGTGTGTGAAACCACTTTTCTTCAACCACTTTTTTGTTGTGTGGTTGCAATACTGAGTTGCAGGAGATGCTATCTGAAGTGTTTGTAGTGCTTCTTAATGAGCTGCTTTATTTTTCCTGCCCACGTCTACATTTTTGTAAAAATGGAAGCAGTTTTTGGATAGATTGATATAACACAGAACTCACAGACAAGAACACCTCCCCCAATGGCAGGCACCATCTGAAATTCAAAATCTGATCCAAATGTGCTGTATATATATTTTAAAGAACTCGTCTGAAAGTTCCCTATTTGAAATGATCCCATCTTGCTTTTACATCATTTGGGATTGAACATAATTCAAAATGGGGTAATTTCTTTGTGTTAAAGTGGCACACTCCAGTTTCTATGATGAAGCAAACTGTGGGCTAGGTCAAACTGAGATGATAAACTTGTGTCTGAACTGTACCATTTCAAACTGCAAGTATATATGATGGAATATTTTTCCAATCAAAACCAAAAAACCAAACCCCCCCCCAACCCCTTCCATATAGATAACTAGTGTTTCAAGCTGAAAACTAAGCTCTAGCTCTTTTCCTTGGCCTGCTAGGTTTTTACTTATATCTTTTTAAATGGAGGAACATATGAGTGCAGTCTGAAGTGATACAGTCCTGACACAGTTTACTAGCTCAGTGAGAATTGATTCAACATATCTGGTTTCTGCATCACGAACACTTCAATAACTGGTGATATATCACCCCAGAAAAAGTTTCCTCATAGAAGTTTTCATCTTCTCCTTAGTATACTTCTTTAGTAGATTAAGTATATTAGTATGCTTAGGGCTGCCAAGTGGGGGCGGGTGGCAGGTAAACCCCCGCTTCGGAGGCCCGATTTCCACCGCTGCAGAATCGGGCCCCGGGGGGAACTCCGCCCCCCCCAAAGCGCAGCGTGGCTGCATCACCAGAGGTGACGCAACCACTTCAATCACATTGGGGACGTGGCCTTGATCGTTGGAGGGAAAACTCTATGGTTTTCCCTCTGACGATCGGGGCCACACCTTCAACGTGATCGACTTCGTGAGTCACTTCCAGTGACTTGCTGACAGCGCGCGCCCACTTCTCGCGCGCACGCACGCACACATCGAGGGATGGCTCCCAGAGCCCGCCGAGGCTTCCCCGCCGGTAAGACAAATTCACTTGGCAACCCTAAGTATGCTCCTTCCCAGAACTCCCTTGAAATGAATGGAAGTGGTGAAAAAGCACATCCCTGTAGCTTGTGTATGTGTGTGTAAAGTGCCATTAAGTCACTTGTGACTTATGGCAACCCTATGAATTAATGACCTTCAAAATGTCCTATCATTAACAGCCTTGCTCCGGTCTTGCAGTCTGAGAGTTGTGGTTTCCTTGATTGAGTCAATCCATCTCATGTTTGGTCCTCCTCTTTTCTTTTTGCCTTCAGCCTTTCCTAGTATTATTGTCTTTTCCAGTGACTCCTGTCTACTCATAACATGACCAAAGTACAATTTTAGCTTCTAGGGACAGTTCAGGCTTGATTTAATCTAGAACCCACTTATTTGTCTTTTTGGTATCCATAAATACCAGATGAATCAACTTTCTTCCTGTCTGCTTTCTTCACTCTCCAGCTTTCACACCAGTACATCGTAATAGGGAATACTATAGTATGAACTATCTTTGGGTGTGTGTGTGGGTGTGTGTGTGCTTGTGAGCCTGAATGTCATGATGATTTCTGGCGACCACTAATGGGGCTAGGATGTTTTCAGAGAGGTGGCTTGATTGCCTGCCTCTGCATCCCAGCTCTGGTATTCCTTAGAGGTCTGCCTTCCAAGTACTTGCCTAGGTTGGCCCTACTTAGCTTCCAAGATCTGATGAAATTGGGCTTGGGCTATCCAGGTCAGGGCCCATAGTGTGAACTATCTTACTCTTAAGGATCTTTTCTAGCTCCGTCATAGCTCCTCTTCTCAGTCTCCTTTGGATTTCTTGGTTTTAGTCTCTCTTTTGGTTGATGATTGAGATAAAGAATAGAAAATCTTAAAACAGTTTCAATCGTAGCTTGTTTAGTCCTATTAATTTCAATGACCCATGCTCAAAAGACATTCCTAGGGAATTGTTTCTCTTTTGACCGCTTCCATTTACTGATCTGGTGATTATCATCAGGATCTCAGGCTGGGTTTGCTGTTGTAGAAATTTGGCTATCAGACGACATCAGCCTATTGGTCTCTGGACTGCTACTTACACCAATTTACAGGTTTAGCTGTGAATACAGCACAATAAGCACGTCCCCGTGGAATTCCAGAGTTTTCTTGCTATGGAAGATGTTCTAATCTCAAATTAAATTTATCTGATTAAAGATCTAGCAGTCTTATATCATCATTCAGCCATGTTGGTCTGAAGCAGCAGAACAAAGTGTGAGTCCAGTGACACCTTTAAGACCAACAAAATTTTATTCAAGGTAAAAGCTTTCACGTGCAAGCAGACCTCTTCAGATACGGTGAAACAGAATTTCCTCAATGCTTACATATAGGAGGGGGGGGCTAGCTGTCAGGATGAGCCAATCAGAATCTGGGTGATTATAATCCAATGAGCCAATAAGTAACTGGGTGATTATAATCCAATCTCAGCTATAATCACCCAGTTCCTTACAGCTAGCCCCCCCATTTTTCTATATGTAATGGTTGAGGAAATTCTGTTTCACTATTATCTGAAGAAGTGTTCTTGTAAGTGAAAGCTTATACCTTGAATAAACTTTCATTTGTCTTAAAGGTGCCACTAGACTCAAACTTTGTTATATCATCATTCTATTTGAACTGTCATTAGCTGGCCAGGGCTTGATCTTCTGGGTTGATCTTCTTGAGCCTCCAGTGCTCTATAGTTCCCTAGTTATTTGTATTCTCAGTGTCATCTTAAGCTGGCATTGTTTCTTACTAGTAGCTTCTAAGCAGAAGAATGCAGTTGTACACCCACTAAAAACTCCCATTTGATGAACAAAGAAGCTGGGACAGACTGTTACCCTAAGAAGAAAGTGATATATACATGAAAGCATATATGTCACTCAGCATCTAGAGCTAGTCTAGTAAATAACCAAATAAGAATCCAAATGCATCCAATCTGTAGCACTTTGCAACTTATATCAAATGCCCCAAGTAGCCATGTTTTGTACACACTAGATCTTGGTGGGTGGTCACAAATGAATACTAAAAGAGAAAATGTTCTTGGCAATTATGACGTTTAGCAATATAGTGAACTGTCACAAGGGAAAGATGATGTGGCTTCAGAAATTGCCAAAGAAAAGAAACAAAACTATTGTCTCATTACTGGATAATTTCATAATAGCCCTCTGTCTTGATTGAAATTGTACTAACTTTTTGTACAAGGCTTTTAAAAAACACACAAAAAACCCCTATTAATATTTTGAAATATTTTGAAATCAGATTAAAGAAGCATGCAGAGAACCAAACAGGCTAACTGAGGATCAGCAGGGAGACTTCCTACCTTGTGAAAACATACGTAATGCACACCAAACAAATCATTCAGATAATCCCTCCTTTGCCTGAAGTGGGTGTGCCCACCTCAGCCAGCACAGCTGCTATGCACAGTGATGCACGGCTTGTGAATTAAAATCATCACAGTCAGATGTTTGACAAACTGTTGGTTTGGGTCCAAAAAGTGAACGTGTTGGATTAAAAACAAAAAAAGTTGACTGCTCTTGGCTATCAGATATGATTTTGCTGCTGCTACACTGACTCCCAGCTGCTTCAGCCACAGCATTCTTGTCATCTACTGTTGCCACATTATTAAAAGCAAAGCCAAAAAGAAAAAAAGAAGGGGGGGGGACCCCTATCACATTTTGTGATACTTGTTAGGTGTCTCTATATGGCAGCATCAGTTCATGCTTGTTAAAGGCCGTCAGACTATTTCAGATATGGATAAATTCATGCATGACATTTCAAAGATTAAACAGGAAAAATCTGATTTTTAATGTTTGTTTATTTTTTATAATAAATTGAAACATATTAGGTGGAATCTAAGACTGTAAAATTCAGTCATTTTAGTTGTAGAAAGCAGTTGGAGAAGAATAAAAACAATAGTTTTAAAAACTTTTTTGCAGAGGGAATTGTAAAGATATATATACTTTAATATCACGCATATCAGTTGTGTTCAGGCTACTGAGGCAGAGTTAGGAGTGGTTTGAATCAAACAGCAGGGATAGTTTGATAATGCGTAAAGAAGAAGACTTTTGCCCACAGTGTCTGCAGCCTACATACCATCAACCACTGCTTTTCAGTTTCTGGACATTTCTTCTCTAAAGAATGACACTTCCTGTCAAAGAACTCCCAGCTCATCTGATGTGCTGTCCATCAACTACAAACCCACAGAGCTGCAAATAGGTACAGTATATGAAAACTGCTGCACGTTCCTAGGTAGAGTTTGCTATACAATGCTGACCCAAACACTATGTTGGCTGGCACTGGTTTGGGTAGCTGAGAACCTGGATTTTCAACTATCATAAAACAAAAATATTATCTCCATTGCCCAAACATCTATTTGAAAATTAAGAACATAAGAACCCTGCTAGATCAGATCAAAAATTCACGTAGTCCAGCCTTCTCTTTGCAACAGAATCCAGCAGGATGCCTCCTGAAATGCCTCAAGCAGGGCTTGAAAGCAACAGGCCTCCATCACTGCTTTCCCTGAACAACTAGTTTTCATTATGGCTCTGAAGCTGGAGGTTCAGTTTACTGTCATGGCTATTGATAGGTCTATTCTCCACAAATTTGTCCTTTTAAAACCATATGAGAGGCTGGCCATGTGTCAGTTACTTCTGTAACTTAATTATGCATAATGTGAAGTAGCACACCCTGAGTCTACAGCTAATCAAGTCCTCTATACATGTTAGGTAAAAGGTAAAGGTTCCCTTGCTCGAAAGCCAGTCGAATCCGACTCTAGGGTTGCGGTGCTCATCTCCGTTTCAAAGCCGAAGAGCCAGCGCTGTCCGAAGACGTTTCCGTGGTCATGTGGGCCAGCATGACTAAACACCAAGGTACACGGAACGCTGTTACCTTCCCACAAAAGCAGTACCTATTTATCTACTTGCAATTTCTTGCTTTCGAACTGCTAGGTTGGCAGGAGCTGGAACTAGAGATGGGAGCTCACTCCGTCATGCGGCCCACTCGGGTCTCGAACTGCTGAACTACCGACCTTCCACAACCTGCAGTTCAGCATCTTAACCACTTGAGCCACTGCAGCTCCTCTATACATGTTACAGTTTAATAAAGTGTAATAAATTGTTCTCTGCACAGAGCCACAACCACAGCAAACTTGCTTCTAGGACTTCCTTTTTTGTCTGTCAGTTCTGGAGTAAATTAGCACATGGTTGACCAAGAACAGTCTTAAGATATTAGTGTGGATCAAGGAATGGAATTACTACAATCACTGCATATGTGTTCAGTGTAATATAGGTACAGAGAGTCTCCTTGGGTGACTTTATGGGAAGGGGGGGGTATCTTATTCACTTTCTGCATGCCAGTAATAATTTTACAACCTCTATCTGGTTTTTCCTTAGTTTTGTTTTTCTAAACCTAAAGCCCCAATTGCTTTAGTGTTTCCTTGTGAGGAAGGTGCTCCAAATCACTTCATTCTTTTGGTTATTCAATTCTGCAATATTTTATTTCTGTTATATCTTCTTGATATAGACAAACCAGAGCTGCACACTGTATTCCAAATGCAGCTGCACCACAGAATGATAGTACGATGCTGACCTTTTCGTTTTCGGTCCCTTTCCCCAATAATCCCTAATACAGAATGCACTGCTTTCATTGCTGTGCATGGCAAGAGAATGGCTGAAAAGCACTTGAAATGGCATGTGTGAATTTGGCCTAACTGTATTGCATATTTCAATAACCCCTAGCCATTAGAAAAGAAGAGATTGGATTTTTACTCCACCCTTCACTTGGAGTCTCAGAGCAGCTTACAAACTCCTTTCCCTTCCCCTCCCCACAACAGACACCCTGTGAAGTAGGTGGGGCTGAGAGAGCTCAGAGAGAACTGTCCTTAAAAGAACAGCTCTGACAGAACTATGGCTTGCCCAAGGTCATCCAGCAGCTGCAAGTGGGGAATCAAACTCGGCTCTCCCAGATTAGTGTCCACACACGTAACCACTACACCAAACATTAGAGATGTTATTGATGCATGCTTGGGTAACGTACTAGTCATCTTCTTGGCAGACTTGCAAGGAAAAAAAAAGTTACCAGTATATTGCAGCACACAATGATGCTTTGGAACAGGGCAGAGAATAGAAATGTAAATAAATACCTTTGAATGCATTCATTTCTCAACTGTTTGTCTGCAAAGATGGGGTGTGGGCCTGTACTGAATCTGCAAAATAATACCAGGTCTATTGTGCATTTTATGTTTAAGCATAAACAATGTAGCCTAGATCCCATAGGTAAGTAACTGTTCTGATGCTGCCATTTCCAGATCCAATGATATCTTTTTATTTCCAAAATTTTTATATCCATACAGGTTTAGTAACTTTCAGTTCAGAGGGAATGCTCCAGAGCAACTAGTTTCAAGGGACAACAATGACTCAAAACTGTAGGAGCAGGACACATTATGTTTGACAGTTTCATCATTATACTCCAGAAGATACAGACTAGACTATGAACATGATTTCTACTTTTTTGAACAGTAATTGATGTGATTATTTAGCGTTATTTTAAGAAAACAAAAATCACTCACAGAGCTTCTTTTTTGTTGAAGTGTTATTTCCCTTTTTGAATTATAAATGTTCCTGTTTTTACTCTTAATGCTTCTTGGCTTTTGCACTCCCTCAGGTGCCAGGGCAGTAGCCATTGGGCCATTCAAGAGTAAAAATACACTTTAACAGATGCTCTTTCAACCTCTCATTTTTTTAAAGGTGATGGTAGTATATTTCTTACTATTCCTAAAGTATCAATGACTGATTTTTGGTTATACAGAATGAACCTGTATGCTTAAAAAGTTACTTTCATCAGCATCAAGGGAGAATTTGTGAAAGCATAACACTGTTTTGTAAGACAGCCTATTTAAATATAAATACTCATCCCACAGAATTGCATAACCACAGCCACAAGTTCCTAAAATAGTTTTGTGCTGGGGAATTATTCTCTGGATATATTTGTTATATGTTTCTATGCCTGCCTATACACCATTAATTCTTTCCTACTGTAGGTCTTTTGGTTCTTTGCTCATTTTTGGGAGTAGGACAATATTTCTTTATTCAAATATGAGTGATGTGATAAAACAGGAGGGGGAAGCATACACATCTTCTATCTTCCTTTCTTAGGAGCTATTTCAGTAAGAGATGAGTCATCTCTTACTGAAGTGGCTCCTTGCCGAGGAACACCCTGTTTTCTAGAAGGGGTGTCCTATTATTTTAATTCCAGGTTATTCCACCCATTTTCTTCTCATTGCTGCTGTGTTTTAGCAGGCTGCCTTGCCAGAGATCATTCTCCTTTGCTGTTATTCTGGTTCTTCCAAACCAGTTGTGGCCTAGGTTAGTAAACCACAAAACCTAGCTTCTAGAGGGATGCCCTTTTATCTAAATTCAATTAGATCTTACTTATCCATTAGTAATTGCCTTTGATAATTGTTTTGGTTTTTCAGTTTGGCAAGTGAACATGCCCTTCAGTTAAAAGTCAGCTAGTGTGCTCATTCTCTTCAGATACTGGGTAAAAACCTTAGGAGGGCTTATCTGTCATCTGTCTATTGCATTTTTAATTCTGCCCTTCCTTCAAGGGGCTTGGGGTGGCATACTGGTTCTCCTCTCCTTCATTTTATCTGCACAAGAATCCTGTGAGGTAGGTTAGGCTGAATGGGGGATGAGAGACGCTGGGCTCCAGCATTTCAAAAACCAAATCCTAAATGTTTTACTTGGAAGCTTTTGAAGTTACTCGGGGTCATTATACTAATGAAATGAATTACAAGTAAAGCCCCCTCCCCCAGTAAAGCCCCGCTCATACTCTAAATGTAAAAAAGAGTTTATTTATGAAAATAGAATTGCATAGACAATTTGGCTAACAGAAATTTTTCATTTGGGAAATTTTTCCTCTGCACTGCTCCATTACTAATAACATTCAATACAGTTCAGTAATTTTTCTTACTAGGTATTCAATCCGCAAAGGACCTTGTACAATGACTCTGCTTGCAGGGATATGTACAGCTTTATGTATTTTTAAAGAGCTGGTTTCCGTATTATAAGCCTCATTTATGCAGATCATTTAAAGATCTTCCAGTATGGGCTTTATTTGTTCTCTAGATGTGGATTATCTCAGAGTAGCCACTTTTACTGGACCATGATTTGGTGATTATTGTTCTTGACATTTTTCTCAGTGGGGGGAGGGAAAGCAGAGACTTCCTTTGAGTGTATTCTGCAGTGACAATCATGCCCACTGTGTGTAGCATCTTTACTATCTACTGATATCCTTTCGGAGGTTAATCTATTGTAAAATTAGATTGTAAAAATGGACACAGTTCCCACATTTACATACCGGTGCTTAAAGGGCTTATGAAATGAGTCAAATGCTATATGACTTCTAATGCTGAAGAAGCAGTACAATTCATCGGTAAGTGATATGTAAACCATGCAAATGAGCACGGATCCGTTCTCCTGGATCCTTTCTCCTTTCCATTCATCTTTCAGAGGTTGTTACCCTCCCAATTTGATTGCTTTAAGAACACAGAGTGTCTTCTCTTGATGGTGAAACTGCTTTAATCCCCTTCTCCAAAGGTCAACTAATCTCCAGCCTTAAGTGCAATAGATGCAAATACACTTCTCTTGCAACGGTCCTTCTAATTTAATTCCCTTCTAAGCTTTCATGTATAAACCTAGTAATGGATCCAGTTTGGAAGGGGTCAAAAGGTTTCTGTTCCCGTAAAATTTAAATTGACATCATATACTGATAATGGTATGCACCACTTTACTATAAACATTGCTGCCACTCTTTTGGCATATCATTTTGTATAGTAACAGCTACATATGAACAAAGGTGCTGCTTTGTTATAACTTATATCACATCTCTGGCCTTCCTGTAAAAATACAGCTCTGCAACTCAGAACACACAGCAGACAAGAATGAATTGATTCTGTTCATGCTTGTACAATTACCTTCAAATAAACCCAGCAATATGTATTCCAGCTGTACCTACTTGATAGCTACAGCACTTATTTCACTGGGTACTGGAATATACAGTGTTTATAGCATTCATACTTAATTGTAGATCCCCCCGTTTTCTGTACTAACTCAAACTTATTTACAAACTTTACGTGGCACAAAACTATCTGAGCTGCTTGAGAAAGGGGTTGTACATTCCTACCAATGCGTGCTGCATTTTGAATTTCTGAGCTTTTAAAACATATAGTGATCCTAAAAATGGATATATCTGAATGCAATAAATGTATGTCTTGGATGCCAATTAATAAATATTTGGAATTCAGTATTTCAAAAATGATTTGGCAGGCTACGCATGCCTTCTGACAGTTCATGGTTTTGTCCATTTGGCTTGCTCTTTACTCCATTCTGAATACCTAGTTCAATGAGCTTCAGCCTACGTGCACCTGTTTTCTCCCCTCAAGTGGCAAGAGTAGGGTTGCCAACTCTGGGTTAGGAAATGTCTTGTTTAGGGAGGAGAGAGAGCTCCTTAGAATCCTCCCTCCAAAGCAGCCATTCTCGCCAGGGGAACTGAGCTCTGTCATCTGAATATCAGTTGTAATTCTGGAGATCTCCAGGTCCCAACTGGAGGTTAGCAACTAGTCAATAGGGTTACCAACTCTGGGTTGGGAATTTCTTGGAGATTTTAGGGGTGGAGCATGGGATGGGCAGGTTTGTGGAGGAGAGGGGCCTCAGCAGGGTATAATGCCAGAGTTCACCCCACGCTCACAATACCATTTTCTCCGGGGCAAGTGATCTCTATAGTCTGGAGATCAGATGTGATTCCAAGAGGTCTCCAACCGCCACCTGGAGGCTGGGAACCCTACTAGTTAGAAGGCACACAGCTATAAGCTTAAATAGTACTTGCAAATATAAAAGCCTCACAGGTAGCCGACGTGGTAATGTACATTCCAGGATTCTGAAGATAAGTCTGAATATTTCCTTCTTTACATCAGATTCCTTTTTTCTTTCAGTCTGTCCTTATTAAATAGGCAGAACAGCTCTTTCTCCACTGATTATAGATGAGGAAATGTCAATCCTATTGTGGAATTCTGTCTGCAATAGGGTTGCCATCCCCCAGTTCCCAGCTTATTGTGGAACTCTGTCTGCAATAGGGTTGCCATCCCACAGTTTCCAGTGGGGGTTCCCTTGCTTTGTGGGGCTCCAAGCTGCCACTGGCCAGCAGGGAAGCCCCACCTCCAAACAGGGATGTTGCTGGGCGATGTCCCAGATGAGATGACATCACCCTGAAGTGACCCAGAAATGACATCATTGCATCGGGGATGACGCTCTAGTTTTTGGGCAAACTCTATGGTTGTAAAGGAAAAAAACCATAGTTTTGCCCAAAAACTAGAGCGTCACCCCCTGACGTGATGATGTCACTTCCAAGTGACGTCATCATAGTGCATGCGTGACAGCAACAACAAGCATTTATATTGTATACTTTGTGAAGGGTTAACTTACTTCACTTGCATTATTTCACCAAAATATGGTGGCCTGTATAGTTAGAGGAAGCGTTATTGCTAAACTCAACTGGTGTTATCAGCTAGAGGCATTTCAACCAGCCTGGCCTGATCAATGTGCTGTTGTTGTGGATTATTTCTTCCTGCACAAAGGGAACTCTGGCTGTGTGTCAGAGCTTGGGCCTGACAGAATCCAGAACATGCAACCATATTAATTTATTATTTAAGGCAGTGGGGAGCCAGCAGCTAGCTAGACAAGCTGTAGTGACACAGAGGAGCAGGCCTGGATTGTGTTGGATGGCACTTTTCCGTCTTTGAAGCGCACAACTGATTTCTATTGCTTTGCAACATTCAGAAAGCTTCAGGCCGGATATTTTAAAGCCAGCAGAACTGGAGATTATTACTGATTAACACAGTCTTTTAAAATGTATACATAGGTATTACTAAATCATATACAATTTATCTGAAATATCTTTTTAAAGCCCCGCTAAACTTTTTCTGGGATAAAAGGGAAGAAGGCACCTTTGACATCCGTTTGTGGTTACATCCAATTGGGTGTGCAGAAATCTTTATGATTTCACAGAAATTAGGGGATAGAAAACATATTCTCAGTATTTGAGTGACACAATCACAAACTAGGATTCTATTTATGCCAAAAATGTCTAAACAGAATAACTGGACTATCTCTTCAAAGGAAACTTGCAGCTGAAGAAAGGATGATTTTTGTCTTCTGCATTTTGGATGGATTTAATATGACTCTCTGCTCATGTTGTCGACATTTTCCCAGTAACCACAGGAACCAGAAATTTTTTTTTTTTAAAAAAGAAAACTGGCCAATCTGCACATGATTAAAGAAACCCCCTTATAAAAGCAACAGAAGAAAATGGGATCATTAATTAACTAGTTAACATTTGCCTGGATCCAGAAGTCTATGCTGGGAGCTCCCACATACCCAGCAACCCTTCCAAAGGATTCCTTCCTTCCACAGCTCCTTCACTGCCTGACATGATAGTGAACTTTGGGGGTCCATCTTGAAAGGTTAACATCCTCAAGGGACAGCCTAGAGTTCTTCTGGAATTACAATTAATCTTCAGACTTCAGAGATCAGATCCCTGGAGGAAATGGCAACTTTGGGCAGACTCTGCAGCATCACAGCCCTGCTGAGCTCCCTTCCCTCACCAAAGTCAACCCTTCTGAGGTGCCACCCCCAAATATCCTGGAATTTCCCCAAGCCAGACTTGGCAACTGTACTTCTGCATTTGCCTTGCATGCAATGTGTGAAGTAAATGGGGGACATGTTTGGGCAGGTTGTCTTGGTATCCTAGCCTGTATCATCGTGGTCCCCCAAGAATATGGCAGACCTGCCTAAAGGAGAACAGCCAAGTAGGGAGGGAGACAAATACCGTCTGAAATACCTTAAAAGCTTTTAATGCCTTTAATACTTTTTTGTTGTTGTTCAGTCGCACAGTCGAGTCCGACTCTTCGTGACCCCATGGACAAGATCTCGCCAGGCCCTCCTGTCTTCCGCCGTCCTCTGAAGTTTGCTCAACTTCATGCTCGTTGCATCTATGACACTGTCTAGCCATCTCATCCTTTGCCGTCCCCGTCTTCTTTGACCTTCAATCTTTCCCAGCATCAGGGTCTTCTCCAGGGAGTGCTCCCTTCTCATTTGGTGGCCAAAGTATTTGAGCTTCAGTTTCATTATCTGGCCTTCCAGGGAACAGTCAGGGTTGATTTCTTTTAGGATTGACTGATTTGATCTTCTTGCAGTCCAAGGGACTCTCAAGAGTCTTCTCCAGCACCATAGTTCAAAAGAATCTATTCTTCGGCACTCGGCCTTCCTTATAGTCCAACTCTCGCAGCCATACATGACTACTGAAAGACTATTGAAAGAGGTAGTCAATCTTTAAAGGTACAATTGTGGTCTTAGGGTACTGTCTCAGTGATGATCTGGTTCTTATAGATCCACATGGAGCAGGTGTCTTTTAATTTCATGGCTACTGTCACAGTCTGTGGTGATAGTTTAAATCTTTGAATAGATTATTAATTTCATTTTGTTTTGGCTGGAATTCTAAAAATAACACACTATTCTGTAGAGCTTTCTAATGACCCAGCTTTCCAGTTATACTGTGGATCCATCTTGCCCTGACCTCCCTAAACCTAGGCAGTGGGTCTACAGGGCAGATACGAGTGAAGTTGGAGTAATTAACCTGAAGATATTAGCTGGGCTGATGAACTTTGCACGTATGTTTGTCTTTGTTTTTATTTTGTTGTTGTTTGGTACTAATGGCCATTTTTGTTAACCTGAAGATATTAACCTGAAGATATTAGCTGGGCATAATTAACCTGAAGATATTAGCTGGGCTGATGAACTTTGCACGTATGTTTGTCTTTGTTTTTATTTTGTTGTTGTTTGGTACTAATGGCCATTTTTGTTGCTACTGAAAATCATTTTGAGTCTTTGATGTAGAAAAATGAGGTAGAAGTCCTGTGTACACATGGAAATGTAAAAGATGCCAGCTACCTGTAGCTTTTTCAAAACTGTTTCTCTTTTCCTTCTGTCCTCCCCGCCCTTGCCTGCAATTTTAGTATCTGTTCTAGGCAAAACTGCCAATAACTTTTAATTCAAAGTGTTGACTAGGTTAAGATTGCAGGGTCATTTCTTTTTATTGCTACTTCTGGGGGAATGGCTGCAAAGTTTAGCAAGCATGGCTTTCATTAGATTTTCTATCACTAAAAACTTTTTCTGAATCTCTGAAACATGCCCCCACCAACCTGGAATCCTCGTCAGCCATTTGAAATCCATTTCCCACAATGCTAAGAATTAAGAAGCCGCAAAGACCGACCTGTGTTGTAGGAGGATTGCTGTTACACAGCAGTGCTGTCATTTTAACAGGAAACCATCCATCATCTGCCTGCTAGTCCTCAATAATCACCTTCTATTACAGTCAGATTGAATCTTCAATTGGTGGCGTTATGCCAGGTTTCCTACAGTTCTCGATTTCCTGTACTTTACAGAGGTATTCAAAATAATTTACCGTTCAGTTCAAGAGCTATATTCCTCCTGGAAAATATTATTGTCATTAACCTGTTGATGCCAAAAAGTTTGGGAAACATAGACCTTGCTCATTCCTTGCTGTTTCTTATCCTTTTGAATTTTCTGTTGCCGTATGGGTTTGTAGCTTTCACCCTATACATTTATACAATGTAAAAATGGAAATATACTGGGCAGTGACCCTTTTCCTAACAGCAGAAACAATGGCCTGATTATAAACGTTACATCAAACAGAAAGGTAAAAGTGCCAGTCCAAGCAATAATTGAGCCACTAGTGAAAATAACAAGCAGAAATAGTTTGGAGGCTGATTTTTGTACTGTTTTTGTTAGTTGGAGCACAGACTAACTGAAATTACCACTACATTTATTCTGTTGGTTTCATGTCTTTGCTCACGTGGTCCACAGAAGGCTACTAAATACTACTTGATAAAGTATTGTATTGATGCCTTTCATAAATGTAACTGTAGAGACTGGCAGAAAAATGATTCGTCCACTAATTTATGTTTTTATTTTACTTCATTTTGCTCCACCTTTCCCCCCAATGGGGGACCAAAGCAGCTTAGATTGTTTTTCTCTCCTCCATTTTTGACATCTACCTTTTGAGTCAGCATCCATTGCAGAGTGGCACTTTGAACCTTGGTTTCTAAGATCCTGGTCTGACACACTAAGCACCACAGCATGCTGTTTCTCATGGTTTCAGTCATGTTTCTCAATAGGTTACATGCATTTCTAAATGTAAATTAACTTTAAATGGAACACACTGTGATCCTAAATGATGTTTCTCATTGCTTTTCATCTCAGTAATGCCAGATCACAAGTCGTTCCTCAAGTCACATCCTTTGGTCTGTAAGCCACAACCCCAAACTTGGATGTGTATGTTTGGACTGAATTATCCAGTAATCAGGGAAAGACTAACTCTGTACATGCCCATGCACATGTTCCAGGATACAAGGAGGTACTGAAAAAAATTCTGGGTCTGAGCTATGTCTCAAATTAAGCTGTCTGCCTGCATTTACACATTTTAGTATATTAAGCAAGACAAAATGCTGGTTGTAGTCTCACTAGTCCATATTGCTGATGAGATGTTGTTGGGGTGCAAATTTGCATACTAAGACCCCGGTCACACTAGCGGGAAAAGCCACGGCAAAAGTGCGGCTTTTTAGAGGCGTGGCAAATTTAAGCACAGCATCGGGATCAGACAGGTCCCCCGAGCTGCATTTGCTCCCCACCACGATCACATGCCAAGGGGGAAGCGATGGGACGAAGGGCAAGGTGAGGCAGCTGTGCAGTTGTGCGCATGCAGTGTGGCAGGACCTTGCATACAACGGGATACGGGTGCATCGGCGATCACACAGCAGCCCGTGCTGTGCATTTCCAAGTAGGTAGTAGTGTTTTGCTGGTATATTTTAAATCCGTGTTTTCGGCCGGAGGGGATGGGTTGGGGGCGGGTATGCGACGCTTGCCAGATGTTGGCATCTGATTGCGCCGGTTTAATCTGCCCTCAACCTGTCCGTTTCGCGGGGCAAATCCTCCCATGTGACTGGGGCCTAAATACACGTTGTTTGACCCTTACTGATTTCAGTACAATTAAAATTACATTCTAAGGGCATATTTCCTTCTCCTTTAAGGCTATAGAAGAGGTAACTGTGAGAACTAAGAACTGAACATGTGTTTCTTACATTCTACCTTCTCACACTGTCCACTAAATCACTCTTGGGAAAGCAGATTCAGGTGGGTAGCTGAGTTGGTCTGAAGCAGCAGAACAAAGTTTTGAGTCCAATGGCACCTTGAAGACCAAGTTTTATTTAAGGTGGGAAAGCAGTCATAGCCATAGCGAGTACCATCCTCATTCCTGAGGCTGAGGATTTGTTTTTCATTAGCCTCTATGCCCTCAATTTTTCTTAGTAGTTGGTTCCTCTAGATATTCCTACTAGTGTAGAAGTATGAAGTACGTGGACTTCACCTTGTTAAGGGCAGTAGTGGTCTTAGCTAATGGGCAATTGCAGTGGCTACTCTAGACACTATAGACTATTCTTTTTAATAAAAGGTATCTGATAATGAAGCATGGGGGAGGGGGAAAGTAGGTGTAGACTATTTGGGCAGTTTTCCATAAAAGATTGTACCAAAATGGCCACTCTTTTTCAAGACATTACAAAATTATTAGTAGGCTTTAGCCCTTTTTAGATAAAAGTTGGTTTGGAATTTGTAAGGGAGATGGGAGAATGGGATTACAGGAATTCATTTAGAGAGCTACTTAGAGGTGTGCCTAATGTCATATGTGTGTGTGTGTGTGTGTGTTCAAACTGTTTGATATGTGTCTGTAAATTTTTTTAAGAAGTATTAATGACAGGTCTTTTGTGCAAAATAATTGCGCAAAATCAAGAGCAGAAAACATATACATATACAGCAAAACATTTTGTGTATACTGAAGAGAATTGTTAGGATCCTGAACACCTTTGTAAATTTCCAGTCCTCATTGCTTCAGAGATTAATTAGTTGTGAAAATTATGAGGATTCAAGATAAATTAAACAAGTAAAAACATTTTTCTGAGCTGAAACACAATTTTGGAGGTAAACATGTCAAATTGCATGTTTGTTTAATTAGGGTTGTCATCATCCCACAGAGGGGTGGGAGATCTCCTGCCCCCAGCTCCCATTCCCTGCTACTGTTCTTCTGGCAATGGGAGGAAATGCTGGGGAGAAATGAGGGATATGATTATGTTGCTTCCAACATGGAAGTGATGTCATTATGGTGGGTGACGCTGTAGCATTTACTCCAATTTTGGGCAAATGCTAGAGTGCTTCACAACCCCCTCGGCACAATGACATCACTTCTGAATTGCACAGGAAGTGGTGTCATAGCAGTGGGGGTGGCAGTCACTCCTCCATTCCCTCAAACCAGAAGTTTCTGCCACCTCAATCTCCTGCTGGTTGCAACCCTACCATTAATCATTGTCATGAATTTGGTAGATTCACAAAAATGACATACAGGAATTATTAGTTATATAAAACGAAAACATTCATTCCTTCTCTCTGGCTTCCAGTTTATTTGCAGTACCCCTGAGAGATAAATACATTGTCCCTTCTTAGTTTATCATCTTGGGGGACCCCCCCCCCCAGTATTCTGCATTCCAGAACTGCAGCTTTCTATTCTTCAATTATTATTACAGAAGAGAAGGGTGTGTTTATTTTGTTTTAAATCTGCCATCCAATTTCTTTCTCTGAGTAGTAAAAATGGTATTGTGTGTTGGAGGGGGAATGGGTGCACCATTGTGCATGCTGCATATCCAGCAGAAGAAAAGAGGAAATATTTCACCCTGGCTTGAAAAAGGGTGGGGATTTCTTTGTTTCTTTTTATATTTATCCAGGAAAAGCTGACAATCGTCCCACATTAATGAACAACACCATCAATCACTGCACTGACAATGAGCGGAAAAGCGAGGTATATGTCAGACTGACGACATATTGCTTTTTTCAGCTAGGGCATGGCTGTTTATAGCTTTTTTTTTTTTTGCTGGCAAAAGTCTTACTACAAGGGGATGAAACTACAAAGAAGACTCTGTAATAAATCTGCTAGAAATATGTTTTGTTGCTTCAGAACTTTTAGCACTCATTTGTTTTCAAAGCTCTTGAAGTTTTAGCATTAAATTCATACAAGCATTTTTTTCTCCTCCTTTCCTGGGTGGAAAAGAGGGTGGAATGTTATTGTCTTTGGCCTTTGAGTTTGGGTGCATAGCTTGTTTCTTAGGTAGATTTATATCCTGCTTGTTGACCCCCTAAGTAGTGTAACTTACAACAATGAAAGATGCTTAACTGCAAGATTCTGCTTAAGAAACATACAGCTGGAAGTGGATCTATTAAATGTCCAGCCCAGGGAGAAAATTTTAGCTAAGCCCTCTCCCAAACATGCTGATTTGTTGCACAGAATGAGTTTTTTAAAAATAGGGAGACATTTAAAGACATAAACTCTTCTGCCTCCACTGCGAAGAGGTGCGGTCTGGAATTATATAATGATGTGGAATTATACCACATCATTCTACCATTCATTTTGTGTAATGTGTTGAATGGTTAGAATATTACACACATTAAGTTGTGTCCCCGTCTGTTGATGGGGAAGCCAGCATTTGTCAAGTTTGTACAGGTACATCCCAACTTTTGCCACTGTTAGGAGAGTAAAATATTAGAACGGGTACTTGTTGGGTTTGATAGCTTGTTAGGGAGAAGAGACAACTGAACAGAGGTTGTATCCCAGAGCAAAGAGAGCTGAGAGTGCGTTTTATAACATAACACTTTTGTTTCAGTGCAATAGAAGGCAGGTTTCTCTCTCATTCCTTTCCCCTCTCTCCTTTCTTCTTACACTGATTCATGCAAGGCACATACCTTCTAGCTTTTCTCAGCAGCATGTCTTTTGGTTCCCTGAAATTCATTCTGCACACAGATACGGACTCTCCGACCTGGCAGCTAGCTTGTCAGAAGTAACCTCCTGATGACACTGTGCAAGGTTTGAGAAAAGATCCTACACAGAAGCTCAATGATACTTGGCCTTTGTAGATGCTTGTGCGATGCTGTCCAGGGCACACTGCCTTAAAAACACAGAGACTTCTGATTCCTTTATTTTCCTTCCAGATGCTAACTCTGCTGCTTGAAAGACCTACTTCTGGCTTTTTAATAATGATGTGGAATTCTACCATTCATTTTGTGTAATGTGTTGAATGGTTAGAATATTACACACATTAAGTTGTGTCCCCGTCTGTTGATGGGGAAGCCAGCGTTTGTCAAGTTTGTACAGGTACATCCCAACTTTTGCCACTGTTAGGAGAGTAAAATATTAGAACGGGTACTTGTTGGGTTTGATAGCTTGTTAGGGAGAAGAGACAACTGAACAGAGGTTGTATCCCAGAGCAAAGAGAGCTGAGAGTGAATTTTATAACATAACACTTTTGTTTCAGTGCAATAGAAGGCAGGTTTCTCTCTCATTCCTTTCCCCTCTCTCCTTTCTTCTTACACTGATTCATGCAAGGCACATACCTTCTAGCTTTTCTCAGCAGCATGTCTTTTGGTTCCCTGAAATTCATTCTGCACACAGATACGGACTCTCCGACCTGGCAGCTAGCTTGTCAGAAGTAACCTCCTGATGACACTGTGCAAGGTTTGAGAAAAGATCCTACACAGAAGCTCAATGATACTTGGCCTTTGTAGATGCTTGTGCGATGCTGTCCAGGGCACACTGCCTTAAAAACACAGAGACTTCTGATTCCTTTATTTTCCTTCCAGATGCTAACTCTGCTGCTTGAAAGACCTACTTCTGGCTTTTTAATTTTTTAAAAGAACACTTCATATTAGTATTTGGACAGAATAATTTCAAAACAACACAAACAAAAAAACCAAACCCTTCAACTGAAAGAAGAATATTCAACCAATCTAAAAACTTATCCAAAATGTAAACACAGGCCCCGTTCACAATAGTCCCGCAGATTTTCCGGGCGCGATCACACCAGAACATCTGGGAGGCGTAGCGAACCTGTGGCAAACTCGTGGTGTCCCGCCAAAGATGCGCATTTAAAAAGTACCTGGGATGATCTACTGGCAAATGGTTTGCAATGGGCTGCATATGGACTCCCTGGGTGTGATCGTGCCGGCACGTGGCTTTCTCCCCTGTCGTCCTCTTTGCTGTGGGGAAACCGCCGTCACGTCTGATCGCATAATGGCGCATCAGAATGCGACGGCTCAAATAGCCGCACTTCCCCCCCACATTTTCCGGCATGTCTGACCGGGGCCACAGAAGGTCTATTATTAAATATCAAGTGTTGAATAACAGCCGAGAAATCAGTTACTCATTTATTCCTGTACCGTTACAATAGAATTCAAGTATGATTTACAGGACTAATCATTCTTCATTTTCTCTTTACCATTTTTCTTGCTCTCTCTGTTCACACAGTTGTCCTTCAGTAGCTATGTAGTCTAATGGTATCAGTAAGTAAGAGCAGCTAGTTCAGACATGAAATGCAAATGTTCAAAATGGGTTCATATGAACATCTCATCTGTTCATCTGAAATCCCACAGGACTCATTAGCTACTGTTGCTCACTGCCTTGATTGCTGTTCATGGGACAATCTAAAGACAGGACCCACCCACCCCCAATTCTTTTTTTCATGTGTGCATTGCCATAGAAAGAAGCTGTGGCTGAGAAACATTATGTAGGAAGTAGCTCAAAATCTCATTGGTCTTAAGGGACTTCTGAGATCATCACACTGAATCCTGATACTGTGGTAGGACTAGCTAGAATTTGCATTGTACAGTTCTGGTTTAAGGCAACGCAGACAGACCAAGACCATCTTTTTTTTTTTTTAAGGCATACTGTGTATGGGAGGCACCATAGTGAGATGGAAATAATGAGTATATTGAGTTCAGGGAAACAGCCACCCCCAAATCTCTTCCATCATCTGAAGTACAAATGAAAGTCGGATTGATACATTGCGTGATGCTGTTCCCAGATGTTTTGTTTATAGGAAAGTTTCCTTATGTGCAAACTAACTGAAAACAAGAAATGCTAGAGCTCCAAAACATTTTTTTAAAAGCCTATCTACAGCTACATGATGAGAGATTTTCTCAGCATCAGCATAAAAGCCCGAAATTCTCATCCAGAAATGGTATGTAAATAAATAAAACTCTAATTGGGTTGACAGTGCCCCCTTTCCTGGCAGTGCCAAGAATCCTAGCATTGTAATTACACAGTTCTGGGCAGACATGTGGTTTCCATTAAGAAAGATCTGTGATTGACGGAACTCATGAGGCATGTCAGAAAAAACACATCAATGTCTTTTGGTGGGGGGGAGGAATGAGAGAAGAGATCCAAATTTGCTTTGTAGGAAATGGGTTTTTGTAAATGATTCAAAATGGCTAAAATAAATGCAATAAGCAGACAGGGGCAAAATCCAAGAGAACATGATGGTGCATAAATTTGGAAAGCCCTAATGCTGTTAGCATTTCTTTAAGAAAAAAGGAAACTTTTCTTTTCTAAAACTGCTCTCCCCCCTTTCACTTCTATTCAGCAGATTTGTAAATGGTTTCAATTAAAATGATAAAGGCTCCGGTCACACGGGCAGGAAACTGGGGGGCGGGAGCGTGGCTGTTTGCCCCGGGGCAAACTAACATGCAGTTAAGCGATCAGACCTCCTGTGGAGGTTCTGTGGAGGTACCGTGGAGGTTCCGTGGGTAGGGAGAGGTGTCACAGGACACGTCTGCGTGCAATGAAGAAGTGCGCGGCGCGGTAAACTGGTTTTCTTTTTTTGTGTACACTACGAATGCGCATGCTCCGTTGGGTGTGTGTGCGCATCCACGGAGACTTGGGGGGAAAAACACCCTTTTTCGCAAGGGGACATGGGCGGGCGCCAGATGCCACCGGAAACGCGATCAGACGCCCGCCCTTGCCCCGCAGTTTCCGGAAACTAGTACCTCCGAGGTACTAGTTTTTTGCTGCGTGTTTTCGGCAGGAAGCCTCGGTTGTGCCATGGAAGCGCTACGCTTCCCAGATGTGCTGGTGAGATCGCGCCCAGAAAATCCGCCTGTCTTCCGTATCTCTTGCGTGGCTAATGTTCCATGTGACTGCAGCCAAAGATATTCAAACATTTGTTGGGAGAGAGAAAACATCAGAAGGAAAACACTGCAAAAAATAAAAATAAAAAATCCCAAGTTTTTAAAAGCAAAAAAAAATTTCCCATAAGGAAGACCAGGGATACTGTAGCTTGTTTAAGGGAAAGAAATTTCCTCATGAGAGTATTTCAAAAGTAAGCTAAATCAACATATACCCAGACCCTAATGACATGCCTTAATCACCTGAAGTAACTGAAGTGTTGCAACGTTTTTTTCTGCGCCTTAGCATAAATACTTTTGAAATGACAAACATTTTAAGATGCTGCCAAATAGTATCATCTCTTGGCAGCCTTAGCATTTTCTGCTAGATGTATTTTCTTGACAACAAAACAATTCCCTCTATTTTTTCCCCCTTGGAAGACTGCTTTGTCAAAAAAAAGTGGCAAAATATACAGAGATTCCTAAACAAATTATCTTTTGGGAATATTCTTTTGTACAGAAGGTTTTAAAATGTAAAGGGAGAGATTAAAAGGATATTTAAAAGGAGACGACGAGATAATTTTAGGATGCTTGTTTTGTTAACATTAGTCAAAACATAAGGTTTTGCATTTCCTAAGGCACAAAGGCTTTTCTAGGAGTAATCCCTATGCTGGCAAGTTCTGAGGATGGATTCAGGCCGTTATACCTTCAGTAGATGTAGAAAACACTTGGACATGACTTTTGAATACCTCCTGCTTTTTGTGCACTGTTGTAAAATGCTACATGGAACTGACCTTAAAGACAACTCAGAAATTTCAACAGGTGCAAAATGTGGCTGCTTATTGACTTGCTGGAGAGAGCTGTCTGGAGGACCTATTTTGAAGCAACTGCAGTACTTGTTTCCAGGATCAGTTTAAGGTGCTGGTTCTTACCTTTAAAGCCCTTCATGATCTGGGGGCCACCCACTGAAGGTCCATCTTTACCTGTTTTGTTGGTTGTGGTCCCAACTCTAAGAATCTTCCCAGAGGATGTGAGGGTGTGGCCTTATTGATGAGTTTTAGGAAATAGTGCTGAGCACCACTTGTTTGACAAGCCTTTTCCATGATGTTTTCAGTTACTGTTGGAGGAACTATGGCTTGATGGTTTGGGATGGCTTCATCAGTATTTTGAGTGTTATTTATTTGAATCTCTGTTGTTGTTGTTGTTTTAAAATTGATGGTATTGATTCCATTTCCCTTTGCATGTAGTGTTTAAATTAAAAGCTTCCTGGTTTAAGAAATCTTCAATTTAACCACAGTTTGATTGGATGTCTGGATTTGGGTGCTTCAGCAAATCAGAATTTGCTTCTTGTCCACATAATAGGATTCTAAACCAGGAAGTAACCATGGTTGAGAACCCCAGTTTGTGGACAAAAACGAAATCCTCTGAAATTTGTTGAAGCACCGAAATATGTATGTACAGTGAGCAAAATGTGGTTAGATCAAAGTCCTCCTAATTCCAGGAAACCTTCCATTTAGGCTCCATGAGTTAGGGATAGGGTTGCCAAGTCAAAACACCTTACCGGCGGGGGAGCCTCGCCGGGCTCCGGGAGCCATCCTTCGATGCGCGCGGGGAAGTGATGCGCAATGTTGATCACGTTGAAGGCGTGGCCCCGATCGTCGGAGGGAAAACCATAGAGTTTTCCCTCCAATGATTGGGGCCACACCCCCAACGTGATTGACGTGGTTGCATCACCTCCAGAGATGCAGCCACGCTGCACTTCGGGGGGCGGAGTTCCCCCCGGGGCCCGATTCCGCGGTGGCGGAAATCAGGCCTCCAAAGTGGGGGTTTATCCGCCCCCCGCCCCCACTTGGCAGCCCTAGTTAGGGAGTTGTGTGTATGAAGGAGAGGAGGGATAGCGTAAGCAAGCCTGAGAATGAACAAGACATGTACTGAACAAACCAGAAGTATGCTCCAGCATGAAACTTCTATTAATTGAAAAGGGAGCAATTTTTGCCAGTTATCTTCTCTTGCTGCAGATCTCTGACTCCATTCCTGATTATAGTCCTTGAGTATATTCAGTGAATAATAGCTTTCATCTTTCTCTTGACATTTCTGTTATTTTAAGGGGATGGACACACCTTCATGATGGATGGAATATCAATAGCTACTATTACTTGAGATGAGGAATGTCAGTCCCCTTGATAGACATTCTGGAACTGGGTGGAAAATGATAATACAAATTATCCCCTTCCACTCAATAATGCCCCATGGTTTCTAAACCCTCACTTCTCCACAAGCATCCCTGAGAAGAATAAACCATGTTTTAATACCCTCCTTTCTCTCTGTGCTTACTGACTGGGTGGTCAATATCCTGGTGCAGACTGCAGTATGCCCGTGGGGTGCTTAGGCCTTGGCAGTCCTCCTCGCCTACCAATTCATTTGGTTAACTGTCTTCTCAGAGTTACCCTTTCATGCAGTGATAAATATTCTGTAAATCCTGAAAGAGTCAATGAGACCCAGCAATATACAGTGTCTAGGGGACAGATCTCTTTAATCTTCAAGATAATAAGTAATTCCTGCAGTTAATTCACATTTTTATTACACATTCTTTTTTTATTCACTCTTTTGGCCTCTTAAGGGTTTTTTCCCTAAACTGTTCTCATTAAACAGCATTTTCCATGACTTTGGATAATATATTTATGTTATTGTTATTATTGAGGGACCGTGTGAGCAAAGTTTAGAAGAAAAAAGACGTTTCCCTAATAATTTGGTTTTATAAGATAAAAATAAAAATCTTGAAGAGATCTGAAGACAAAGTTTTTGCACACCCCAAAAGTATAGAATGCAAATTTTATGTAAGACAATATTGGCATTTTAGACCAATAATTCTTTTATTATAGTGTAGACTCATTTTATCCACCGTTAATATGCTGTAGTGTGTATGATGATGACACACTACTAAATAGTTCATTGTTCCCATTGTTATGAAGTTTACCTCAGTATGTAGATATGCTACTATTCCTATGGTGACTGTATGAGAGTTTCTGAGCAGATCATACACTTTCTTTTTTTTACTACAAAATATGTATTTGCTATTTTCAACCCCCACCCATGGCAAAAACTAAAGGCAAATAATAGATGAGTGAAAATGGCTATGGGGGGCTGTTTGCCCCTCTTTCAGGCTCCATGTTTCCTGGGATCATGTGACTGAGAACACATGAAACCCATGAAAGGGGGAACCAGTGTTATAGTTATCACTAGGGTAAATGGCATGGGAGAAGGCAGTAGAAGCCCCTCCCTCCCCTTGTAGCGCTCACTCACTGAGCAGCAGAGCAGTATGTAAGACGAGTCCCCCAATGGTAAGTGTGACTGTGAGTTGGGTTAGGGATCCCCCAACCTGGGTCATGTCACATCTGTTGCACAGCTAAGTGACATAGGGTGCATTGGACTGTTGCACTCCCTCTTTAATATTGGAAATGTCCACAGTTTTGCTTGTAGAAAACTAAGGCTTCATATTTCATAAATGTATTTCTTTAAAATACTTATTTTCTACTTTATCTCCTTGGACTCAAGGTGGCTAACAATGTAACTGCAAGTTAAAGGTAAAGGTAAATGTTCCCTTGCTCGAAAGCTAGTCGAGTTCGACTCTAGGGTTGCGGTGCTCATCTCCGTTTCCAAGCCAAAGAGCCAGCGCTGTCCGAAGACATTTCCGTGGTCATGTGGCTGGCATAACTAAACACCAAGGTGCACGGAACACTGTTACCTTCCCACCGAAGTGGTACCTATTTATCTACTTGCAATTTCTTGCTTTCGAACTGCTAGGTTGGCAGGAGCTGGAACTAGAGACGGGAGCTCACTCCGTCATGTGGCAACTCGGGTCTTGAACTGCTGAACTACTGACCTTCCACAGCCTGCAGTTCAGCGTCTTAACCACTTGAGCCACCGCAGCTCAAGTTACAAGTTGCAAGTTACAAGGACACAAAACCAGTAGAACAATTAGGGTTCCCAACTCCAAGATAAGAAATCCCTGGAAACTTAGGCATCGAGCCTGTGGATGGAGGAAAGGAGGGAATTCGGCAGGGTATAATGCAGTCTATATAGTGATGTGTGCCCCCACCCATCTGCAGATACCTTAGGGCTGCTGGATCTCCTGGGGGGGATTTGCCCACTCTGGTGGCCTCCAATCTGCCAGCCTAGATCCGGCTGGCAGGGGGAACCCCGCCCCCAAAGAGCCTCATATGCGTCGACATGCCCGGCGCAATGACATCACCCAGAGATGACATCATCGCACCAGACATGTAGGGGTGAACGCTCGATCATTTAAGGAAAAAACATAAAGTTTTTCCTTAAATGATAGAGCATCCCCTGAAACGTGCCCTGCGCAATGACGTCACTTCTGGGTGATGTCATCACAGTGCATGCACTTCATGCGCATGCCGAAGATCTCTGGGACTGGGGCCCCCCCCCCCCCCCGCTGCTAGCCAGGTAAAACCTGGCAAACCTAGGATACCTAAATCCACCGATTGAGGCTACAAAGACACTGAACAGATTTTTCAGCAAAACTGAGGGACTCCCCAGGTTTGTAGAAAAATCTGAAATGTTTAAATTTCCCCCCAAATACAAAATTTTAAAAATAATGGGAGCTGTGGCAGCAGGCACCAGGGCCCAGCAGTGGCAGGCTTGGCGCGGCTCCTGGACACAACTGCCACTGCCGGGCTCCAAGGCAGGTGGTTTGGCTGGACTTATGAAGGCTCAGCAATGGGGGGAGATGGGATTCCGTCCCATGAATTTCACGGCCCCCGCCTTGTAGAATCTACTCTCCAAAGCTGTCGTTTCATCAAGGGGGACTTATCTATGTAGTGTGAAGATCAGTGTGCCAAACAGTACAATGATGTATGCTAACTGACTTCTAAAAGGCCCATTTAATTAATTGATTAATTTAGAATATTTCTATGCTGCCTCTTCAGAGTCCTCCTTGAGGGAGCTTACAGTTAGAAAAAGCACAATATAAAACACAAGCCATTAAAAACAAAAACAACAGAAGCCATTAAAAACACACAGGCAGAATAAAATTATCTATAAAGCAGAGCAGATCATTGAAAAGCTGATAAGATATACCCTTAAGTAGAAGCTTGGGTAAAAAGATGTGTTTTAACTTGGTGCCTAAAGTGGGCACAAGGGAGGGCATTCCAAAATGCTCTGTTTCTTGTTGTCACCCTCCTTACCTCTGAAGGCAAAGGCAAAAAGAACGGAGCTAGAGAGGCAGATTTTATATTGTTAAAACAGTAAAAAAACAGTCAAGCTTTCTAAGAACTTAAGTATTGTACATATTTCAATTTCCCCAGTGTTTCATGGATTTTTAAAAATGCATGTTTTCCCCATAGCTTTAAAATTCCTAGAAATTTTTTATCTTTAATCATAAGACTGGTTTCTGGAGCAGCTGGATTAAGTTTTATTTAGGCAGGAACTCATTAGCATAATAGGCCACACCCAATAGCAGAAACTCATTAGCATAGTAGGCCACACCCCTGACAGCACAGCTCATTGGCATATTAGGCCACTCCCCCATGTTACCAGAAGTGTGCTCATCCAGCCACACCCACCTTTTGCTTCTTATTCTGTTTACCTTGTTTGTTGTCCAAACCCAGGGCTTTTTTGTAGCAGGAACTCATTTGCATGTTAGGCCACACACCCCTAATGTAGCCAATCCTAATGAGTTTCTGCTGTTGGGTGTGGCCTATTATGCTAATGAGTTCCTGCTGGGCGTGGCCAACTTGGGAGCCAGCCGGAACTCCGTTCCTGTGCGTTCCGGCCCCAAAATAGCCCTGGTTATTTCTATTTCCATTTTGTATCTGAAGAAGTGTGTGTGCACACAAAACTTTAATAAAGCTTTGTTGGTCTTCAAGGTGCCACTGGACTCGAACGTTGAGATCAGGACCCTGCAGGGATC
The DNA here is from genome assembly GCF_001447785.1 of Gekko japonicus. Taxonomy (NCBI): domain Eukaryota; kingdom Metazoa; phylum Chordata; class Lepidosauria; order Squamata; family Gekkonidae; genus Gekko; species Gekko japonicus. The sequence continues at coordinate 203,596 of NW_015163156.1, forward strand.
ATTATAGTTCCACCGAGCGTTTAGTTGAAGCAGTGGATGTCCAACAGAATCGCCCCTTCTGAACACAACCCTGTTTGCCACGGCAGCGTCGCCTAGCCATTGCTGCTGTGATCGCGCCACACCGCTTCTTTGCCGCGCCACAGGATTGTCATGTGATTGACACCTCCCCCTGAACCACGGGACATCGGCGGGACGTGTGATCCGGCGGCCGCGCGTTAGTTTGCTCCGGGGCAAACAGCCACGCTTCCCCCTCGCATTTTCTGGCCCGTGTGACCGGGGCCCTAGTAGCTTAAATCTGTTATTTAAGCTACTGGTTAGTACAAATATCTTAACATTATTTCATAGTCTGTACAAAACAAGTTTTATTTTAAAAAGGAATGTTCGGTTTTGTCACTGAAACTCTAGACTCATCTGACTAGCTAGATATTAGAAAGATGAGTTTCCTCAGCAAGTACTAAGAAATCATTTATAAGTGGAGAGCAAGGAGCCCTTCACTTAAGCACCAGGAAATTTCTGTCAGTACCTGCTGTGCTGATTCTGATTTCCCCCTCCTTATATGTGGTGGATCAAACAGTATCTAAAGAGGCAGAGCATGTCTAGAATGGTGTGCCATGTCTTTTGATGCTTCATGATGTTGACCTTAATTGGGTATTGCGGTTCCTGCCAGTAAAATGCACTCGGATACATTTGTCTACATGACACATCACTTTCATTGTTGTTGCATTCACACAATAATTAAGTGTACCTTTGAACAATATAGGCGTAGTCTTCCAGGTTACTATTTAATTAGTTTATCTTCATCCTATAGCTTCCCAACACTGTATAATCAATAGTACTCTAGAGAACATTCTACCAATATTGGAAACGGATATATCCAGCTGTAAAATGTAGCTTTACTGATATTTTAGGTTATACTGTGAAATAGTTGTAGACCAGAGCATAGAGTCAGTTATGCGTTCTGGAAGGCTGATAAATGAATGTACCTTTTGGAAAAACATGTGGCCTATGTACACAAAAATGATTTCTCATATTGCCTCTGGTTCTTCCTTCTCCAGCAATCTAAGAAAACACAACCAAGTAAGAAACAAAGCTTTTCAGGGCACTGCCAAGCATGGTGTTTATCTTATTTCTGCACAGCACACTGCTCTAATACTAGACGTGTTGAGTCCAGTTCACTTCATTCAGAACCAGTCAATATATATCAGTAGCAGTCTTCTCATTACATCTGTGCCATATCATGGTGGGGTCTTAATTAGTAATGAGTGGATAGGCTTTTTACAATGAAAATTCATGGAACATAGCAGAATTTCCTTCTTCGGAAGTCAGGAAAAAAATACCCCAGTCAAGGACAGAATCGTTTTTTTTTAAAGAATTGTATCTCTCTTCCTCCAATGCTGGAAACACTTTTTAACAGAGCTTGGCTTGCATCTATTCAGTTGGTTCCTTCATATCACAATCTATAATATCAGCTGAAGACACCCTCTTCATTTGTTCCCATAAAAGCCCCCTGTACAAATTCCTTTATGAGCCATTATGGCTACGCCCAGGTAGCAAGAGATGGGCTTCCTGAGCAGCTGAACATCGCTTATGTGATATGCAGACATAACTCTTTAGGTGAATCCTTTTAGGTGAATCCTTTACCAATGTGGGAGTAAATCCAAAGGTGGCAGCATGCAGGCTAAAGGTGGTGGTGGAGTTGGAAACCATTCAATGAATGGAGAAATGTCTATGTACAAGAAGGGTACATAAAGAGAAGTTCCTGGATTGGTGCTGGCTCCACAACTGGATTTGTTTTCCTTCTCCTGGGTTTATGCCAAAATTCTAGGGGTGCCTTTTTAATTTAGGTTGAATTTTTGTATCTATGCTAGAGATGGCTTCAGCCTAAAATAATTCATATTTTTCTGAGCTTTCATAATATTTGCTTTTGATATACAATCAATGGCAGACCTACATTTTTGAAACCCTGAAGCTTGAACTGTTATAGGGGCCCCTTCTCAACCAGCAACAGTAGGGCAACACCCAACAGGGCCATATGAAACTATTAGAGCATATTCGAAGGTCAATATTAAGTACTTCTACCCATTGGCTTATGATTCTGTCTCTAAAATAGCCTTATTTTAATAACAAACACTTAAAAAACCCTCCATCAATTTTGTCGAAAAATTCACTCATTAAAAAAAAAAGTTGCTTCAGGGCCCTTCTAGAATTAGGGGCCCTGAAGCTTCAGCTTCATTAGTTTCATGGTATATCTGCCTCTGTATACAATGCCATCCTCCACCATTAACTTCTTGGGATGACTAGGCTAAACAAAACAATAATACTTAAGTTCACTACCTCAGAAAGACTCAGCTTTATAGAATGCTGCATAAAGAAACAAAATATGTTTCTGGTAGCAGTTAGAATTTTATATCCTGTGTTGACACTTTAAACATCACTTTAAACATAAATGTAATGTCTTGTGTCTGAAAACCTGCCTTCCAACCAGCAAGTCACATTTCTCAGTCATGTCCATTCCAATATTTGAATATTTTAAAATCAAGAACAGGCTCAATAGATTGGATCCCACCCCTCCCTTTTACATGAGAAGCAGTACTTTTGCAAGGGCTGTGTTTGATTTCTTTGCGCAAGGGCTGTGTTTGATTTCTTCTTACATTTCTTCCCATGCTGCTTCTCAAACCATTTCTGAACGCAGGAAGGGATTACCTAGCTATCATCTATTCTTTTTTACCGTTTCCTTCTCCAAGAACCTCAGAGTGGCATTTGTTCTCCCTATTTTACCCTCAAAACAATCCTGTGAGATATTGGCTGAGAGAAAGTGATTGGCCCAAAGTCACCTAGTTTCTCCCCTTCTGTTGGATAGATTCCCCAAATCTGTTCTGTGAACAGGATCCCGATAGGGTTCTCTATAGCCAAACCAGTGCTTTTATGTAGGGATCACAAAATTAAGCAAGAGTTCACTTTAACCACTAACAAAATTTATTCCAGCATAATCTTTTGTGATTTAGTTGTATCTGATGGTGAGCTTTGACTCATGAAAGTTTGTGCTGGAGTAATGTTTGTCAGTCTTTAAAGTGCTACTGGACTCTTGCTGAATGTGTTCACGGTGTTTTATATACACCAATACATCCATTATATGTGAATATCTCACAGGTGGAATACCCATTTTGAATGTGCACAGCTTTTGGGCTCCTACTATGCACTGAAAACAAGAGCAGATTCACTACTCCACTTTCTACAGTAACCCAGTCAGAAGCCTGGGCAATAAAGGAATCCCATGTGAGTAGACAGAGATATTTCATAGATGATCTGTTTCTGCTTGCAGAATCAGATGCACGGTGGCAATGCAGTATGGGCAGCCAGCCTACCCCTCCCAGACTGGTTAACTGTATCCTTATATAGTAGAGAAAATGGGCACCTCCATCAAAATATTTCTTGGTTGTACCCCTGTATTTATGTCGTGGTCTGTGTTAGATGTCATGAATTAAACATTTCGTAAAACAAAAGGATGTGCAATGACTATGGATTGAAACCATTTTTACCACCCTTAATATATTGGTCTGACACCGTTTTTGGTGAGTAGTCATTTATGTAGCACTTGATGCTATTTTTCAACCCTTCAGCAATCTTGCAAGATGAATCACTATTATTTAGCTTGTACAGATAGTAAACTGAGGCTCAGTGATAGTAACTTCTTGAGGACTCCCAGAAAGTTCAGCGCAGTGGCAGTCCTTGAACTGACATTTTTCTGACCCAAGCACTCTCCTCTGGATTGCACTCTCTTTCAGAGGTGATCCTTGGTTGTTTCAATAAGAGGCTTAATATCATGGGTTGGACCCAGACTAAACTGACAATTTCTACTGATTTCCCATTCTCACTGCAGAGCCCCGTCATGTCCTTACTCAGGGTCCCCCTATCCCACAGGAGCAGCATTTTGTGAAGGTCAGTAGTCTGTAGTGGGGGGGAGAGGAAAATTCCTTTCCCCAGTGGAAAATTTAGTCTAGATCCTACCCCATATGTTGTCCTACAGCAGATAAAGCACATCAGCACACCTAATAATATATTGCAGAAATACATTTTTTAAACATACTGAATCAATTGTTTTGTTTTTTAGATTAGATTTTAATGAGTTATGATACAGTATTGTAATATCATGCAGGATTTTTAAGCACACTGCTGTTTTTTGTTTCCTGCATTAGAATAGTTTACAATATTTTTTCAAGGGATATAACATTTAATTAAAATATACTAATTTATGTATTTGCTTATTATTTGTATCCCTAAAGCAGTGAAAATTCATGGTGTGATTTTATGAAAAATGTAAATGAGAATGTTAATGTTGCTAATAAAGTGAAATTAGCATACTTTTTTTTTTAAAAAAACGCCATTTTATTTTTGCAACTTCATAAAAATAGGTTGTAAATAAGTGTTTGGCTGTTTGTTCTGATTGCATAAGGAGAAACTGTCTGAGAGCAAAAGCTGACTTTAGGATATGTATCATGAAACTCATTAAGTGGGACAAACTCTGCCAGTGGTCCCACCGTGGCAGCTGTTCAAAGTCAGTGAAGACATAAAAGTATAATTTTAAAGGTATTGGAATCAATAACTGAAGGACTGGACTGCTATGGAAAAATTTTTCTTAATTTCCATTGTGTTATGTTAGCTTTTATTTGTCTAGCAGATAAAACTGTTTCTGTTCATTGTGTTGTGTTGTTTCCCTTTCTCCAGTTAGGGTTGCCAGGGCCCTTGAACCTGCTGGTGGGGGGTGGGGGGGGTGAACTTACTGGCAGTGAACACTGAAAATAAACATGATGTGCCTAAATGATGTAGGCACATCAGGGACGTTGGGGAACAATGCTTTGGTTTTGGGGCAAAACTCTATGGTAGAATTAGCTTCTACCATAGAGTTTTGCCCCAACCACACAGCATTGCCCCCCAATGTGCTTATATGTCACTTCCAGGTTGTGTAGGAACATGACATTTAATTTCCATGTTCTTCCCTGTTTGGGAAGAGGTGGGGCCCGAAAGCGGGGGACACCTGCTGGGGGGGTCTGGCACTCCAGTATTTATTATCACAATAAAAGAACTGGACTGATGGCTCTCAGCAAAATAGTTTAATTTTGCTGTCAATTTCATGCATAGGTCACCCAATATCTAAAACCCATAGTTTCTGATCATGACGACAAATGTGGCTATAAGTTAGCAAGGGACTTTGCATCTTCTACAAGGCTCAGAGTAGTATATATGTAACATAGGGTTGTCCACAGTGTAGTCTCATCCAATCCCTGTATGGTAGGTCAGGCTGAGAGGTCACGATGGGCCCAAGATTCTCCAGAGGTTTATGACTGAGCAGAGGTTCAAGGTGCTAGACCACACCAACCAGTTTATGCTTAGCATTGATAGTCTGAAGGTTGTTCAAGTGGTATGAAGGACATTTCTATAAGTGGGGAACTTTGAATATTGACCTACTTAATTCATTTAAATGAATGGGAAAGATTTTTTAAAAGCACACTGCCTGATGCAATGCATGGATATTTTTTTGGGGGGAAGATTACTCCATATATCACACAATCATCTCAAACTGTTTGTCATATAACAAGCCTAAACCAGTACATTTTTGTATGAAAAATGACTCATAATTGAAGGTCTTCTACTTGGACATATGGTTTCTGTACAGGCTTTTTCCTTTGGGATTTATCATACATTACACTGTTAGGATAAAGTGACTAGTTGAATGGAATTAATAATGTTTGTGGCAGTGTAAACGCATGCATATGGGGTTTTAAGGCCTGTTATCACTGTTGCTCATACTTCACAGTGGACTTGGGTTGGAAAAGTCATTGTTTCTCGTCCCTATCAATAGTAGCATCTAAAAATGCGGTACCCAGTACTTAGTGGTTATCATACTATCAGATACTATGGATAACATCAAGAAAACTTGCCTCTCCATAGTTCTCTTCTTCTAAAAGCCGTCTCCTGAGAGTAATGGACTCTCAAGGATGTTGTTAGATGTGTATAGGGGAATGTAGCTGGAGGGTTAATTTTGACAGAACTCATGGTCTACACCTTATCCAAGAAATTGTCTCCTTATGAAAGCAGACCTTTGGGTCCAATCCTATGCAACTGCTTTTATATGAGTTGTGTTTTAAAATTAATTACATGTTTTACAAGGTTCTGAACCTATATTGAATACTGGATTAAGCTATTTTGAGGACCTATGAGACATGAACAAAATCTGATTATTGGGATTCTGTGAATACAAAGTGATTATAATCCTGTTATCAAAAGTACTCTTTCAACAATTGGATGCATTCCTATATACATCTCATAAGAGAAAAGAAATCTAAAAGCCAAAATTCCTGTGTTGCCTCCCGTTTTACAAATTTAAAAAATGAAAATATTAAACTACAATCCTATCCTGAGATGCGCATAAAAGGATAACTGAGATTTGCCTGACTGTAACCTTGGACAGGATCGTAGCTATAAGAAGGGCAGATCATTTTGAACCAATTGCTTAGTTCAGATGGAAGCTCAAATTTTGTGGCAAACAGTAAACACTGAGATGTACCCTGAGAGTCTTTTACACATTCATCCTTTGTTAGCTATTTATATTCACACTTCTTTACTTCACTAAGGCTTTTTTGTAAACAGCTTGTGGGCCTTTGCTGTTTTGTTAATGAACTGTCAATAAACACATGGCTTTCTCTCTCTAAAAATTGTCAGTTTGAAGGAGAGTTGTTTCTGCCATTGAGACAGGGGAGGGAGGGGAAGCCTCTTAGCTGAGGATGGCTGGCCCAACAACATCACCTCTTCAGGCTGAAGTATGGAACAATATCACTTGTGAGCACTAAAGGGGAATGGCAGATTGTTTACACAAGAAGTGCCAATAGTCATTAGGGAGGACCTGTGAAGTGTTTCGAAACATGGGTGGTGTTAGCATTCTCCACAGAGTGAGAGCTGGAGTGGAACAAAAGATCAGAGAGGAAACACACATGTTCTGATGCAAGGCAACTCTTCCTTATGGACTCCAGGGAGGTGGAAATCTAGACGTAAATTGTTTGCTCTCACTTAGAAAGAACATCTCTGTTGTTGAGTAATTGTTGTTTTCCCTCCTGCTTTAATTTCCTTTGTAAATTATCTACCTTACCGAAGTGTTTTGATGAGGAAACCATCTCCATAAAAAAAAAAAGTCAACCACTTAAAAAAAAGAGTGGGTTTCAAAAAAAAAAGGTCAGCACATGAAAAACAGAGCTGGTATTCCAAATAATGCCCATTTTTACTACTCTGTCTCCTCCTAATGCTTTTTAGATGGAAAGAGGAGACAGCTTTAAAGAGTTTATGTAATGAAAGTACACCAAGAAAGCTCTTTAATCTTTTTTCTTGTTAGATGTGGTGGCAAATATGCTGAAAAATAAGCCATGGGGGGGTGGGGCCATACATACAGTGTTGCATATTGTGACTATCCCTGTGTGGGGATCATCATCCTGAGAGTAATTAAAACTGAATAGGGAAGGGGTGTGTGTGAATGTAAAGTGATTGCACCTGCCACTTGGGCATGATTTAGAAAACCCATTGTGTGAGCAGAAGACACTTCCACTTACGGAAGGGGGGGGCATTTCCAGAGATTTCTCACACCAGTTTTAGCCCTCTGTGCCGCTTGCCATAGAAGTCCAAAAGTCCACTTACCCTCATGAGTAACTCTGGGAAGTCACCGGGCTGTGATAAGAAGGAAGAGGGCAGAAAGCCCTGTTCTGTGAGCAAGGCACCACTCATAGCTTTTGAAATCAAAAACGTTCTGTGTTTTACACTAGGAAGCATTCAGACAACAGCTTTTGCCTTACTATGCCTTTTCTGCTATACTGCATCCACTAGATCCTCTAGAGCAGTGCTGGACTGTTGTATAGTACAGCCCAGTATGTCTCTATAAAAATAATATCCTTAAAAATAAGTTAGCCTTGCTATTTTGTATAGCAAGATCCTTGCTCACGTAAATAATTTCCCCATATTATTTCCACCTGAATCTCATGGTTAGGTTATTGTAGCCAATCAGATAATCACCCCTCAGTGTTGGAATAAAACTGTTGTGTGAATTTTAGCCTGCTGACATTTACCCTGTGTTATGGATGGGTATCTTCATGGATGCAGTGATTATTAATCTGATGGTGGGGCAGCACATGCAGTGGGGCCTTGATTATTCGGTAGAAGTTGAGAACAGTGTACTCTCAGGGTCAGCCCCTGCTGTGTCACAGAGGCAGGACTCACTGTGGTGAGACAGAAGTCAGTTAATAGTAAAGCTGAGGAAGATGGGAGCAGCAGCAAACATATTACTCAGACCAAAAAGCAAGCCTGAACTTCGAAGGCTGTATAACAAGTATTGGTCCTTATCATGTAACCTGCTCTAGCCTATTGCAGCTGAAAGTCACTTCTGCTCAGGGGTCATTTCATAGAAAAAGAGCTGCAGGAGCTCATTAGCATATGGTATGCTAATGAGCTACTAGGCTATTAGCATATGCTCATTAGCATATGCAACACCCCCTGACATTACCGGAAGTGATGTCAGAAGAGGAAGCAAAAGGGGGGGAAGGCATCTTCAAAAGCCTCCCCTTCCCCAGCCGGCCTGTGGGGGGAGCGAAGAGTTGGGTCGCAGAAGGAGGAAAGGGGGAAGGAAAGAAAGAGAGACTAGAGAGAAGGAACGAAGGAAGGAAAGAGGGAAAGAAAGAGAAGGAAAGAGGGAATAAAAATAGGGAAGGAAAGAAGGAAGGAAAGAGGAAAAGAAAAAGAAGGAAAAGGAGGGCAAGAAAGAGAAGGGAAGAAGGAGGGAAACAGGGAAAGGAGGAAAAAAGAGAAGAAGGCAGGAAAAGGAGGGAAAGAAAAGAATAGGAAGAGAGAAGGAAAGGAGGGAAAGAAAGAGGGCAAAGAGATGGGGAGAGGGAGGGAGGCTCTCCCACCCCCCAATCAAGCCCCTGCCACCCCCACCCCCGCGGATCCCTCACTTACTTTGGGAGGCGATGAGGGGGCTTCTTCAGCACTCCAGTGTGGGCCCAGGGAGGCAGCAGGGGGCCTCTTCTGGCCTCCTGCGGGCTGCAGTGCTCTGGCGTGGGCCCGGGGAGGCAGCAGGGGACACTCTTCTGGCCTCCCTCGGGCCGCAGCGCTCAGGTGCCAGGCTGAGAAACGTGGCAGTGGTGGGAAGGGGGCAAGGTTTGCTCATGTGCCCACCCCTGAGCTCCTCACTCCCGGAGCGCTGCTCTGGTGTGCTTCAGGGCCAACCGACCCCTGCTTCTGCTCATGTAAGGATGCAGGTATGTGTGCGGTTTTTGTTGATTGTAGCTACCCATAGATAGTCCTCTCCCATCTCACTGCACTGAGTGTTGCCATTTATTTCCAGGAAAACTGATCTCTGTAGTCTGGAGATCATTTGTAATTCCAGGATATCTCCAAGCCCCACCTGGAAGTTGACAACCCAAGGGTGCAGTGGGAAAGCAGGGGCATCCAAGTAATTCTTACCGCATACCAGTCCTGCAGAATATCTCCTGCACAAGATGTATTAGTCTGCATGGTTGATTATTTGTATCAGTTAGGAGTAGGGATGCCATTCCCCAGTTGGGGGCAGAGGATCCCCTGGTTTTTCGGGCTCCTGCCTGCCTCTGGCCAAGTGGCCAGCAGGGGAAATCTCACTCCCAAATGCGACATGCTGACATCATACGGAAGTGACATCATCACATTGGCGATGTCGCATGGTGACACTCTGGTTTTTGGGTAAAACTCAATGGTTTAAGGGTGATTTTTACCATAGAGTTTTGCCCCCAAACCAGAGTGTTGCTATGCAATGTTGCTGATGTGATGACATCACTTCCGCGTGACATCAGTGCATTGCAGCACTCCGCCCCTGCTCTTGGAAGGTCCCTTCCTTTTGCCTGCCAGCACGATCATCAGACCTGGCAACCCTATTTAGGAGCATTCTTCACCATAGCTATCACTACCATTGTAGCTGCAAGAATAATGTTATAATTTGTATTATATAGGCAGAACACAGTGCTCCACTCTTGTTAGGATGCTTAAATCAAAATTAGATTGAATCCAGTCAGCTTTTCTGCTGGTGAAAAAGAAAGATGGTGTTTACTTTGATCACCAAGAAAGGTTAGGCTGGGGATCATGGGACTTGCATGTCCAGAAGCCTTGTGAGATGGTGGCTGTAATAAAGAGGGGAACTGGCTAAGTGAGTGGAAAGGTTGACTGGATCCAACTCATTGTATGCACAGTTCCAATAGCCATGGTACGTATATTAAACATTGTGTACCTGTCCATTTCTACACTGGCAGTAAACCTTTTGTGTATGCATGTATGTTCTTGTGTCTGAGATACCATGAATTCTATATAATGTTAGGTTTCCTCCCCTGTTAGTTTCACTGTTCCCATAAAAAGTGAGACTTCTACCCATTTGCCAGTGTTGAAACCCTTCAAAAATATTATTGAGAATCATTCAGTATTCCAGCACTTTTTTCTTTAAAAAACCATTTTTTTATTAAAGAAAAAGTCAAGTCTAACTCACAAATGCATCCTTTTTCTCATGTATATTTGATACGAGGCTCCAGCCTAATCTGATAAAGTGCACTTTGCCTGTGGTGTCTTACAATAAGCTGGCTGCATTAGTGCCGGGAAAAATCAATACCGATTTATAATTTACCATCGCAAAAACCTATCACTTTTTATGACCCTCCATCCTGGCTCATTAATATTACATTAAAACACACCCACACCCACTGCAATGGGATGAAATTGTGGGCTTGTCAAGCTTACAGTAGTAAAGAAACCTGTAATTGGTCTTTGCTTGAATACAAGGCCAGCAGTTGTTTAGTTGCTCATTTTAAAAAATACAAAGTCTGTTTGGATATATATATATTTAAATGTAACTTGGTAATCTTTTATTTATGCTACTATACATTTTCTTTTGATTCTTGACAAATTCCAAAGATAGAAGATGCCGCTTCTATAAAATAAATGCCATCTAATGTTCTTTTGAATGATGGATTTGGTCCAGCTCTGAAAAGCCCCCCTGCACCTTTTCAGTTCTTTTATGGAATTGTTAGAAATTAATAATTTACATTTAGCAGCAACATTTCTCCTTTTTGTTTTACTTGATATAGTATGGAAATGAAACTTGATTGACAATAGGATTGACTCACTCATAGGGAAGAGGGATGCCTTCCCCTAGTGTTAGCCCTTTAGGGAGCTAAAGGTGACAATTTGGAAACTGGCTGGCCAGGATTAAGTGAGAAGGCATCCAAACAGAGGAAATGAAAACAATGTAAGCCACTTTGGGTCCCTGTTGGGGAAAAAGTGGGGTTTAAATGAAGTTATAAAGTAGTGTCTCTATAGGTTAACGGAGAACTGGGGGATTACGAGGAAGCTGATGTAGACTTGAGGTATCGCAATGCAGTAAAACAGAAGTCCAGTGGTACCTTAAATTAGAACAGCTAGTTTCTAGTCCAATAGCATCTTAGAGACCTTAAAGTAGGGACACCAGTTCTCCCTTTTCAGCAGGGCGTTCCTTTCTTCTGCCTGCTGCCCCTTTGTTGGGTGGTGGTGGGGAAAGTACTCTTAAGTTTCAGCATTGCACCATAGAGTTTGGGCGAATCCTAGAGCTTCACATTCAGCATGGTGGTATCACTACCAGGGATTTGTTGGAAGTGACTTTGTGCCATTGGCACAACTTCCTCTCCCACTCCCTGCCCCTGCCTCTCCCACTGTCTACAGTGGCTGACAAACCTACATTAAGGCTGGACAACATTTATTCCAGTAGGAGCTTTCATGACTCAGAGATGCCCATTCAGGTCCTATAAAATTATCTCAGGCATAGACAATAATGGGTCTGGAACAGCTTACTGCTTGCTGATCTGGTAAAACTATGTCCAGCGTACACATTGTTCATCACTGAATTCTCTCTCTCTCTCTCTCTCTCTCTCTCTCTCTCTCTCACACACACACACACACACACACACTCTGTTTTAACACTAGAAAACTCGTATGTCAAAGAGAAGGTCCAAGCTAGAACTTCCCCCTGACATTTTGTTTTCTATGTGGAGGGAAATTGGTGCTGTGGCAAAACAGTCATTCATGTGAACTCCCACTGGTCTGGATGCAGCTGGGGTTGCGAACCTCCAGAAGGGGCATGGAGTTCTCTCAGAATTAAAACTTATTTCCAGGCTACAGAGACCAGTTTCCCTGTATAAAATGGCAGTTTCAAGCGCTGACTGTATGGCATCACATCCCTCTGAGTTCCCTCCCTTCCCCAAACTCCACCTTTTCCAGGTTCTGCCCCCTAAAACTCCAGGAATTTCCCAACCCAGAATTGGCAACTGTAGGTACAGTTCAAGCACCAGTTTAATAACTCCACTGAGAACTAGACCTCAAATATATGTGATAATCCTTCCTTCCTTCCTTCCTTCCTTCCTTCCTTCCTCATTGTTACAAAATTCTGTGTTCCTAGTTCTATTGCATCATTTATGGAATCCGTTCTTCCTTCCTTCCTTCCTTCCTTCCTTCCTTCCTTCCTTCCTTTCTCAGACGAAAGCAATCTATCCTCTTAGGGTATTGATGGTGTTCCCTGGCTTGAAAAAATATATATCAGTAGGACAGAAGACAGACAGCGTGTCTAAATTCTGGGTTTACCATTCTGTTCTTTGAGTCATCACAAACCATGACAGGAAATGCTAAAACAAACAGGAGGAAAACATAGTTTGTCATACATTTTAGAAACAAAACTAAAACAATATTTGTCTCCCTAGAAAGCAAATTAAAACAGTTTCATGCTCATGTGTTTTCAAACTCTCAAACTCCTTTATATCTAAATTCATTCCAGATAATGTCTAGAACAACACTGTCAGTGTTTATGCTGGCATTGGAAAGGTGCTCTTTATTTAGTTTCCAGGGAATATCCTTTCAATCCCCAACTTGTTAATATCACGAGGATTCTAGTTTAACAAGATGATTTGTTCTCTCCTCTTAGCTATATTAAATGTGAAGGAGTAAATAGATAACCTGAGAAGTTTTTTTTTTTTTTAAGGAACATAGATTAAATAAAAATCGGAAATTCAGTGTGTTCTCAAGTGTGCAGTAGATGCACACCATGCAGCAAGTACATGTCGTGATTGGGTTTTTAAAAGACGTTCGCCTCCCCACTGACTGACAGGGCCTATTGATTTTTTAGGTTTCTGCCGTCATCAGTTTTCAGCCTCACAGCGGCCATATGTCGAGGTCAGGGCGCACAGGGGCTCAGCCAGGCAGCCTTCGCCACATCCAAAAGTGAAGGGCCGCTGAAAGAAAATCAATCATGTCATAAGTGGGAAGCATCAAAAATTTTCCCCCTGTATGGCCAAGGCCCATCAGGCTGTCTCCGCTCAGTAGCTAAGGTTAGGCATCTGTCAAGTCAACCTAGGTGAAAAGTATTAGAAATGCCAGTTAACCCATGGAAAGGCTGAGCCATGTAGCACTTTCTTTTTCCTTTGTTTGTCTGCCAAATATGACAGGGTTAGCATTTCCACTTAATTTCTGAGACAGCAATTTCCCCCACCTCTCCCTCCATTAATCTATAAAGTGAACTGTATGCTGTGAGGGATTTTGGCAACTCATTTTAAAAAAAAGAAGATAATCTAATGTTATGGATCAGTGTATTATTAAGTATATAATACTTTTTCTCTAAAAAGTGATTCCTAAGCTTTTTAAAAGCGTTTCAACTTTCCAGTTTTGTAAGAGAGATCCCATTTTACAGATGTGGTAACTGAGTATGTAATATTGTGACCTGATCAAGGTCATTTGGCAGCTCCAGGAGAAACAGAATGTTTTGGAGGTCATTAATTCATAGGGCTGCCATAAATTGGAAACAGCTTGGCAGCACATAGCACATATCTATTCTGCTTCTGGCACTGTATGTTTATGGGCTTTTGTAGAATTATTTTATACTTTAAAATTTTGTTTTTAATTGGTCAAGTGGTTTAATATTCACCACCTTGAGGACGCTGATCGGATAGAAAGGAGGCATAAAAACGTTCAGAATAAATAAATAAATGACATGCACTCTGATGTGTATTCAGAGCTACTGTGTGCAAGTGGCCCCACTGACTGAAGTGTCAGGTAGCCCCCCTTGTGTCATTGGATGGTCATGTGGAGCCACTCCTGACATTAAAGTCAATAGAGAAACCCTTGTGTGTTCAAGAACACAATGTCTGTTCCTTTGCGTTAAGTGATCTTCTTCACCAGAGGGAGCATGTCAAAGATTTAACAAGGGTTTGAACTTTGGTCAAGTTGTCCATTATGTCCACTAAGCCAATTTGTGAAAGCTCCTGTACATTGTAAAATCACTTCCTGCTCTCAGGACATTAGAGGCCTCTTGTCCTGGGAGGAGGGGGCTAAAACATCTACTCAGTAATCAGGACTAAGGTTAGGAACGGAGGATAAATAGGAGAGAGATAGTTAACGGTTCTGTTCTGTTTTGTTTTGTATGCCAATAAAGGCTTGTCAAAGTAAAGAGCTCACATATATGTCTAAATCTGCTTGTATTGTATAGTGGTTTAAAAATATAGTAAATTAATAAATATAGAAACTAACATTTCCCATCATTGGGAGTATCTTGTATTTTGTCAGTCCTTTGCTGGACATACTAAACCTTATTGCCCATTTAGCATCTTGGTGTAAAATTTTCTCTTTCTTGTTATGGAGAATTTAAACTGAAAGAACAATAAATATTTTTATTGTTGTCTTAATAGATGAAGATATACTACATGAGAAAGTATATGGCTATGTTGTGTGATTAGAATCTTTGTCTCCTTGTTTAGTTAAAAATCTATACAATTACAGAGTACAGTTATGCTAAATAAACAGTTTTCCCTCCCTCCCTCCCTCCCTCCCTCCCTCCTTCCCTACCCACACACACATGTGAAAACTGCAAGGATTTGTGGGGAGATTCTCATTTCCCTCTCCCCTGCTTTCCTCCTTCCCTTAAAGCCCCCATACCCCCTCCCATTTTCCTGCCTCCTTCTCTCCTTCCCATCTATCAGCCAAACTACCTTGATCTCCCCTGCCTGCTCCCCCCCCAGCAACAGTGGAGGGGGACTCCCAACCTTCCACCTGCTTCTTTCCCCCCAGCAACAGCAGTGGTGGCAGCTCTTCCAGCCACCTACTCACTTCCTCCCCTCAGCAACTGCAATGGCATTTCTGTGCAGGTATTGAGAGGTGAGTTTGTGGGATGTATATGTGTGTAAAAACCTGGGGAGCCCTCCAAGTTTGCAGATAAATATTCTTACTCTCTACCTGGCCATGATCCACACTTTTAAGTATCGGCAGATCAGGGCAGAACTGGCTATTAGATATATAGACAAATGTGGACCGTGATTCTCCCCAGCCTGCCCAACCCCAACTTCACTGCAGCTCCATGTGTCCCCCCCACCATTGTCACTGCTGGACCTGGTGCAGCTGCCAACATGGCTCCCAACAGCACCACCACAGCGCACCAGGCTGGGTACAGCTCCCTACCCTGCCCAATGTGTTTGCTGCTGTCCCCAGGACCTGGTGTAGCTCCTGGTGAAGCTAGGGTTCGGTGGGCTGAGGGGGAGCTGCTGCTGTTACCGCTACCTCCATTGAGGTGGTGAAAGTGGGATTGGATGGGCTGGGGGGGCACTGTGCCAGCAAAGCTGAGCTTGGGGAGGTTGGAGGGTCAGAGATCTGTGCCAGACCTGGATTCTCATACCCCCAGCCAAATTGCCCAGCTGAAGTGCTGCCAATGCCTGGCTATAGCAGCTCCTCTTCACAGCTCCAACACAGAAGCATAGTCTGCACATGCACAGACAATGGTCCTTTATTTGGGGGGGCATTTAAACCGACTTTTTTGCATTTTTCCCCCTGCAAACCCTTCCCCTCAGTTTGCATGAAAACTTCCTGCTCTCCATCTAACCCCAATCCGCAGATTTAAGTACATGCAAATTGAGGCATAGTTGGCTATTAGATATTATGATAATACAAATTAAACCCTATGAATCTGTTCCACTAACAGCAGAGCCTTCTTTCAGTGCACGGTGCCTTTTTCTAGGAAGAACCAAAGAAGTAGATGTATTATGTTATGTACAATTATTGATTTACTTCATTCATACACTGCCTTTCTCCCCAATGGCACCGCTACCTCCATCGAGGTGGTGGTGAAAGTGGGGTTGGATGGGCTGGGGAGGTTGGAGGGTCAGAGATCTGTGTCAGACCTGGATTCTCATACCCCCAGCCAGATCGCCCAGCTGAAGTGCTGCCAATGCCTGGCTATAACAGCTCCTCTTCACAGCTCCAATGCAGAAGCATAGTCTGCACATGCACAGACAATGGTGCTTTGTTTGGGGGGGCATTTAAACTGACTTTTTTGCATTTCCCCCCCCCTGCAAACCCTTCCCCCCAGTTTGCTTGAAAACTTCCTGTTCTCCATCTAACCCCAATCCGCAGATTTAAGTACATGCAGATTGGGGCATAGTTGGCTATTAGATATTATGATAATACAAATTATTAACCCCTATGAATCTGTTCCACTAACAGCAGAGCCTTCTTTCAGTGCACGGTGCCTTTTTCTAGGAAGAACCAAAGAAGTAGATGTATTATGTTATGTACAATTATTGATTTACTTCATTCATACACTGCCTTTCTCCCCAATGGGAACCCAGAACCACTTAAATTGTTCTCTTCTTCTTCATGGAGCTATGAAGAATGAAACGGGAGCTGAAACAGCTAGAGCATATGTGGCGGCGAACTCATGAGGAAGCTTCAAGAACATCTTATAGGACGTTTATGAAAGCCGCGAAGAAGGAATTCTATGTGACTTCCATTGCATCTGTAAGCTCTCGCCCAGCTCAGTTATTCAGAATAATTAGGTCACTAACCTCCCTTACACAGGCAACTCAAAAAATTAGTAAATTGGCGATCAGATGTGAGGCTTTTGTGAGTTATTTTGCTGATAAAATCCATCCCTCTGCCAAGACTTGCCAGCCACCATTCATACAGTAGTAGAGCTGGAGGCCCCTTAGCCATCTTTAGGTCCAACAATGGACTGTTTCAGCCAACTCTCCCAGGATAAGGTTAACAGGATCTTGGCTGCTGTGAAGACCACTACTTGCCTCTTAGATCCATGTTCGTCATGGCCGGCGGTGATGGAATAGGGCCCCCCTGGCAGATATCATCAATTTGTTCCTGAGTTCAGGGACTTTCCCAGGGGCTTTAAAGAAGAAGAAGAAGAAGAGATTGGATTTATACCCCGCCCTTCACTACCCAGAGGAGTCTCAGAGTGGTTTACAAACTCCTTTCCCTTCCCCTCCCCACAACAGACACCCTGTGAGGTGGGTGGGGCTGAGAGAACTCTTGACAGAAACTGCTCTTTTTCAAGGACAGCTGTGCCAGAGCTTGTGACTGACCCAAGGTCACATCAGCAGGTGCAAGTGGAGGAGTGGGGAATCAAACCTGGTTCTCCCAGATTAGAGTCCGCGCACTTAACCACTACACCAAACTGGCTCTCACCACAGGAGGCTGTGGTGAGACTGCTCTTTTAAAAAACCAACTCTGTATCCTACTGATTCAACCAACTACCACCCAGTGTTCATCCTTCCATTCTGAGGTAAGGTATTTGAAAGAGCGGTAGCAGGACAGCTCCAAGTTTTCCTGGATGACTCCTCTGTCCTGGATCTATTCCAGTCTGGCTTTTGCCCTGGCTACGGAACAGAGATGGCATTGGTCACCCTCACGGACAACCTCCAGAGACGCCTGGATTTGAGGCGGGTCACCACTGATGTCACTACTTGATCTGACAGCAGTGTTTGATATGGTCAATTTCAGTGGAGGCCCAAATCACAAATGTTGCTAGAGCTGCACTTTGCCATCTTTGAAAGCTCAAGCAACTGGCTCTCTTATCTCTCTTCCTGCAACATAGCCACAGTGATCCCTGCAATGGTCACCTCCAGACTTGACTACTGTAACTCACTGTATGTGGGGCTACCCTTGAGAGTGACCTGGAAACTTCAGCTGCTCCAAAATGCAGTGACGCGTGTCCTCACCGGGACACCATTAAGAGCTCACATACAACTGGTGCTCTGCCAGCTGCACTGACTCCCAGTTGAATACTGGATCAGGTTCAAGGTTATGATGCTAACCTTTAAAGCCATATGCCACCCGGGACTTACATATCTGCAGGACAGTCTCTCACAGCACGTCCCTCAAAGAGACTTGCACTCTATGGACCAACATCTTCTGGTGATCCCCAGCCCAAAAGATATCTGCTTAGCCTCAACCAGAGCCAGAGCCTTTTCAGCTTTGGCACTGGCCTGGTGGAGCACTCTCCCAAGTGAGTTCAGGGCTTTGTGGGACTTATTGCAGTTCTGTAAAATGGAGATGTTCCTCCAGGCCTATGGTTGAGGCGGCGGAAGTCCATCTACATTGGCCTCCTCTGCTCTGCATGGTACTTTGTGTCATCTGCTTTACTGCTTTCTCGCAGCCCACTTGCCCTACTACTAATCACCATTCCAAAGTACACACCTATAGAGCTTATGGGAACAGTGTTAACTTGTGCCTAATCGCCATCTAATGAGTTAGCTATCTGATGTTTGTATAGATTTTAATGATGGTGTAAGTGATTATGTTTTGGTTTAAATTCATTGTCTTATATTTATCGTTGTAACCCGCCCTGAGCCTTGCTGTGCAGGGGAGGGTGGACTAGAAATCAAATCTCTCTCCCCGCAAGCTAACCAATAATAAATAAATAAACCTTGCCAAAAATAAATTTTATCCTCATAATAACCCTGTGAGGTAGGATAGTCTGAGAATGTGTAATTGGCCTAAGATCACCCAAGTTGCTATGGCAGAGTGGGAATTCAAACAAAACCCTAATCTGAGGCGCTAACAACTACAACACAGTGGCCATTCCATACAACTAAAAAAAGAAAATGTTTCCTTGAGACCTCTGAAGTAGCATTCCAGCTACAGGCATCTCAGAATATTGATTAGATTGCTTTTGGCAATTGAGTTATTGATATGTTTTTAGGCTGTTTGTTAGAGTTTATTTGAATACAAGAAAGTTCAGACTCTTATTTATTCATGTTATATAGCTGGTGTATTAGATGCGTTCTAATGCATGCTGTTGTTCTAGTTAATTTTTTCTGCTTTCTGTTGTGAAGAATCTTTGTAGTAAAGTTGACTTTAGTTCTCAGACCATCTTCAGCATTCAGTGTATATCTGTTTATGTTCTTGGTCACTTCTAAATGATGACCTTTTCCAGGTCAGAAATCTATGCACGGAGGGAGGGGTCAACGTTGTATATGCTAGTGTCTGTCATGACTAGGGTTGTCAAGTATTCACTGGTGGCAGGCGATTGCCCTTTGCCTATGAATTCAGTAGTGGGGGGGAGGAATAGTGTGGTTAAACCAGTGCTGTGTGTGCAGTTCTGCCCCAAAACTGGAAGTGATACAGTGACATTACATGGTTTTGCAGCAGAAATCTGTGGATTCCCTGGACTGTCACCCCAATGAGGTGGCATCGCTTCTGTTTTTTTGCTGTCCCTCTCCCACTGGAACCCCTTCACACTGCAGTAGACTTTCTGCTGTCAACACTAATCCTGATTTCCACACATGAGATTCTGATGTGTCCAGAACCAATGCTCCCTCTAAGCTGTGGAGTCTTGTGAGCAAAAATTCTACTTTGTGAGCGACTGGCATAAAAGTTGTGAGTGAGCACTTTGGATACTGCATAGATTAATTTGCTCTGGAGCCCTCCTTCCTGAGCTAAGACAAAAATGTGTGAGCCGGAGGCAAAAAAAACTGAGCTAGCTCACCCTAACTCAGCTTAGAGGGAACACTGTCCAGAACCTATGGATATTCATATAAATACACAGAATATCTGATGATGCAATCTGGGTGGGTGGGGGCCAGTGGTATAGATCATGCAGTCACAGCCTCTGTGTATGGTGAGTATTATGCACATAGCCCTTGTTCAGATGGAATCTTGAATGTGTTCAGCTCAGATACATGTGTAATCCTGACGTTTTCTATATATACACACACACACATGTATGTATGTATATGCACATGGACATGGCTAGAGAATACTTAAAGGTAGTATTAAATTGGCCACATTAGGGCTGGCTTTTTAATTTTTTACTTTTAGAGGTAGTAAAGATAACAAAAGTCAGACTGTTCTTCTAGATACAAATGAAAATTGTCAAGAAATGTGTATGTGTCAATAATTTACAAGTACAGTGCATATGGAGTTTCCAAAGTTGAAGTAGAAATGAATTGTGATCATACATGCTTTGCCATGTGTGAATGTGATCAGATACACCATTGTTCAGAGCAATAAAAAATGAGACAAATGCAGGAGAAAGAATATTTTGAAAAATCCATGGAATATGTTGCCATCTAGGATTTGAATTATTTGCTGATTGGCATTAAGTAGTTAATATTGTTCCTCCAAGAGAAGGGAGACTGTAACAGCAAACATTTTAGAAAGAAGCTGGATTTGGTGTAGGGCTTAGCCTAATTACATTATCCTTTTTGTGCGCTAGGTGCTTACACCATTGTTATAATCAAATCCTGCTAGTGATCCATGAAGCTTGAATTAGCCAGACGTAACCTATCTACAACAGGTAATGCTTAGAAGGAAGTGCCAAGCATGTTTCAGAAATGCTTGAGTGTAAAATTACTTTAAATAAAGCAGAGCTAGCTGGATGATTGTTAGCTTTCATGTTTGATAGGGATCTCAGCAGGAGTGTGAAAAGGGTGACCATATTTTAACTGGAATATAATTGAAGATATTGTCCATTGTTTGTTGGCAAATGATGCTTTTTTCACTGGTAACACTTTCATACCAAAATATGAGGAAAACGCTAACAAGGGAGGTGGTTATTCTGTGGACTCAGGTTTTCAGCCACTGCTGTCAATCCTTTCTCTTGTTTTTATATTGTTAGTGATCCATATTTATTTTTATTAAGGTGTGTCATAATTACCCATACCCATAGATAGACATGAGAAGTGATAGCATGTGAGGATAGTTACCTGGAGTGGGCCACCTTGGGAACAGATACCAGGTGTTGGGTTTTTTGGGGGGGGTTTGCATTCGTGTTATAGACTTTTTCATTTGGGGAAAAATTGAGCACACACATATTTCACTTTACTGATTTAGGGCAAAGGGTCTTCAGTGGTAACATTCTGGGCTGCACATTAGGAAGAACTTTGGGTCTGAATCTCACCATGGTGCCTGGATTTACAAAATGGGCTGTTCACAGAATTATGATTTGAAACAGCTCAATTGCAGGACTCCCAGTGAAGACCTGCTCACCAATTACTATTTTCATTTCTTGATGACTGCAAGGGGCAAGCCCATGGCAACAAATAGCATAACAGGAGAGCATTGCCTGTATTTTATATGGGGGGAGGGATTATCAGAAGTTCTGCAGATACTAAGAATTTCTTGGAAAGTCCTTAAAGGTATTGCATTATTCCTATCCGTTGTTACTCATGCCCTTAAAAAAAATGGAAAAGAATCATACATGCATCAGCTGGCCTTTCAGGGAGTGGGGAGGGGATCATCCAAGGTGTCTGCAAATACATGTTTCTTAAACATTTTAAAAATATATTCTGTTATTTCTTTGCAGAAGCATGTGTCACCCATACTTCTAAAAATAAAAATCCCATTGTGAATGGAGAATTCTGAGGGTCATGTGGTCACACAGAGGGGGAGGGGGTTTTCAGTGCACATCAGGTGTGAAAAATGAACACTGAAAATGGAGAGAAATCAGATTATCCTAGGCAGTCTGGAATCTCTGTGCCAAGGTAATTTCACGAAGAATTGCATCAAGTAACACACTACCATGGAAATCCACCCTGGTGTGGATCCAACCCTGATCTGTGCGTAAATCCTGCATGTTGTCCTCTGCTTCTTGTCTCTTTTCTGCCTCCCCTCTGGGAGAATATACGGTCATCTCTGTCACCAAGCATTTGCAGGGGGCAGTGCTTCACAACCAAGTGTGGCCTATGAATTCAGCTGTCACAACAACCCAAAGTTTACTATGGCTGCGGTCACACGTAACAGAAGCCACACAAGTGAGACGGAAAACAGGCAGAGTTTCCGGGCGTGATCTCACCAGCACATCTGGGAAGCGTAGCACTCCCGTGGCTCAACCGAGGCTTCCAGCCGAAACTGCGTGGCAAAAAACTAGTACCTTGGAGGTACTAGTTTCCGGAAACTGCGGGGCAAGGGCGGGCGTCTGATCGCGTTTCCGGTGGCATCCGGCGCCCGCCCATGTCCCCTTGCAAATAAGGTGGGTTTTTTTGTCCAAGTCTCTGTGGATGCGCATGCGCACCCAACGGAGCATGCGCATTTGTCATGTACACAAAAATAAAAAACAGTTTGCCGCGGCGCGCACTTCTTCGTTGCGCGCCGGCTTGTCCTGTGATCGGCACCTCTCCCTTGCCATGGAACCTCCACGGTACCTCCACAGGACCTCCACAGGAGGTCTGATCGCGTAACTGCGCAGTAGTTTTCCCCAGGGCAAACAGCCACGCTTCTCCTCTGCAGTTTCCTGCCCGTGTGACCGGGGCCTATAGTTAACAAACCAGCTACAGACTCTAGTTTGACATTCTAGATTGGTACCTACCAACAAACTGATTGGTTGGACAGTATGCATTTAGATTGTACAACTGACTGGAGTTTTAATGAACCACAGTTTATTGTGATGTCTGAAAGCAGCCACTGTCAGAAGGAATAGACCCCAAAATGGCTTGCAAAGGATGAGGCAGTCTGGAATTTTCCCATGTTTTTTGTTTCCTCAGCAGGGATTGCTCAGCATCTTTGTAATTTTTGCCTTACAGGAAGAGTGGGTAACTCTACATGAAATTAGTGTCAACTTCCTCAAACCCAAGATGGCCTGGTTTATAACTCAAAACCACTGTATTCAGTCATTATGGCAGCACTGTGAATAAAACTTCCTATAAACAGAGTGCCTTGTTTAATGCCCACACTATTACAATAAAATGTAGTGGAGTATAATTAATAAATGTGTTGGTGACCTTGAAAATTATTGTTTCCTATTCCTGTAAACAAACCCAGTTTCCTTTTATTATTATCATTTTTTTCCGCATGTGGCAATTTGGCATAAACACTAGTTTTCATATAATTTCCCCAGTTGACTTTTGTCTCCTTGGCAATTTCCGGCTTTAATAAAGAAAACCTAATTAAGAAGGAGCTGTTGATTGGTTTGCTAGTGTAATTAACACAGGTGATGCTAATGAGTTTTGATGAAACCAATGGTTTATGGGGGAGAATAAACAGAGCAATACTGCATATGGGCTTGAGTGATATCTGCACTTTGGGAAGATATTATTATAATTTCCAAAGCTCATGTGAGAGGTTTGTGACCATGGGAGGAGAAGATAAAATGTTTTATAAGATTCATTAGAGGAGCTGGCCTAGGTTTGGTAAGCCTTGTGGATTGAAGATATTAAAAATCAGATTCCTTTTGACCCCATTAATTGCTTTCATGAGGTTTATCTTGCTGAAGAAGGGAGGCAGTATTACAAAGGTTTACCATTGCTATGCTCATTAAAACCACACTACAACTATATAGCTTCATGGAGTAAAAATATATATTCTAGGTGTTTATTGAAAATATATCACTTTGGGGGATATGACCTTAAGTTAAAATGTTCAGAATCTCTAACTCAGGCCCTGACCTGGATAGCCCAGGCAAGCCTGATCTCGTCAGATCTTGGAAGCTAGGCAGGGTCAACCCTGGCAAGTATTTGGATGGGTGTTCTCCAGGGAATACCAGGGCCAGGAGGCCACTTCTCTGAATGTCCTCCATGCCCCAATAGGAGTTGCCAGAGGTCACCATGACTTTCAGACATGGACACACACACACAAAATGCAAAAATACCTCAAAAAAGAATCTTTAGCTCAGTGCACAACCATATTCTGTCTGTCTACCACAACTTTTTCTCATGTCTTTGAGCAACCAGAAACAGTTGTACACACTGTACAAACAGTGTGTACTGTGCAACCAGAAACAAAGTACACACCTTTCTTTCTTTCTCAAATCCCATTGCTCAGCTTTGCAGTAGTATCAGAATTCAAGTCATTTGGCTCCTCATGCTCAGAAAATAATATTTCCTGGGAAACTCGTAGAATGGTCATTATCCCTTGACAATTGATAAAGAACCAGTCACCATTCATAAAGTAGTTTCAATAAGCCTACTGAATAGTGAAGCTCTCCCTTCATGGTAATGTGTTCTGAAAGTTAGATTTGGCCCCACTTCCTAGTGTGCTTAGCATACTTAAAAAAACAACAACAACATTTTATTATCAGGATATAACAACATGTCCAATGACATAGCATTCCATCATTCACAATATACCCCTTTCCCCTTCCTCCCTCCCTCCCCTTCCTCAGGCTTCCCGCAGTGATCCCACCCCCACCAAATCTCTCTCTCTTATCTGTTCCTTCCTCTAAAACAAAACTTAATAGGTAACAGTTTCTTTAACTACCTTATTCTTGTATTCGACTTCATAGGTAACTTTTTCTTTAACTATAATCATCTTCTGTTAAGCATACTTCTTAACAGCCTTTATTTGTGTAAGCCTCTCAAAAAAAGGGAGCACTCTTCACTGTAAAGAAAGTTACATACATAAAAAGACCCATGATATTTTTCTTTGTTCTTCTTAAAAAATCAGCCTCTGTTTAGGAGTCATGTAATTTCTTTCAAAAGTTCCCTTTCAGTCATACTTGTATGGAAGCAAGTATTCCTCGCAAAGTATTACTCTAACATAAACACATGGCCTTAATGTCGACCTTGAGGCTGGGCTTTGTATTTTTAAATCTTGTGGTTGAAAACAATTTGGGACTTTCTCCTACCATTGTAAATGTTTGCTCAAGCAACTGTTTGTACACAAGAGCACTTTTCCATCTTTGCGTTAAATCAGTGCAAACACATAAGTTTGTAAAGCATCTCAGGCAAGTTGCTGGGGAGAAATTTGGAACATAGGGAAGGCCATGAGCAGCAGGGGTCGTTTTGTAGAAAAAGAGCTAGGGGAACTCATTAGCATAACTCATTAGCATATGCCACACCCCCTGACATCACCGGACGTGTGTCATAAGGCCACACTCCCTGACATCACCGGAAGTGTGTCATAAGGCCACACACCCCGCCGGCAACGGTCCCAGCCGCCGCCGCCGGCCTTGCAGCTCCACTAACGAGCCCCATGAGGGGCCCGGCGGTGGACCTGCAAG
>NW_015163156.1:228901-245122 GCF_001447785.1 Gekko japonicus
CCCCCGTACCTCACCCGGGGGAACTGCGATCCCCCGCGATCCCCCCCAAAATGACCTCTGATGAGCAGGCTTTCGTCTCCCATGCCGGGACCACCATTCTGAGTTCCTTTTCTCCTAATTACACCCAGCATTCTCACTGTCAGCCTTCTGTGAAGGAATCAAATGTCAATCAGATAGGATTTTCAGCCCCCCCCCGGCCATTGGCAGGGGCTGGGGTTAGGTTTGCCAGCTCCAGGCTGGGAAACTCCTGGGGATTTGGGGATGGACAGGGACTTCAGTGGCGTACAATGCCATGCAGTCCACACTCCATATAATCTCTTTTCTCCAAGAGAACTGATCTTTGAAGACTGGAGATGAGCTGTAATTCTGGGTCCCCAGATCCCATATGGATTTTGGCATCCCTACTATCAAAGGACTTAAATCTTCCTTCTACCCTGCCCCTTACTGAGTAGACCTGAGATTTCTGCGTAGAACAGGAGTTGAGTGGACAGCAGACTTACCATTTCTTTAGGCAAACTGGAACTTCTCTTGAAATCCGGGTAGCTATAAACATTACCCATTACCCTATCTGCACTGCCATACTATCATCATGAGCACTAGGGATGGGTACAAACCAAACCATGAAGCAAAATTCATCACAAATTTTGCCCTGTTCGTGGTTCACGAAGTCAAGTTCATGGCAGGGCACCCAGCACGAACTTTCCATGAACTTTGATATTCTTCAGGGAGGTTCATGCTGGTTCATGAGTGGATGCATTCCCAGACTGTCTCTGCTCAATCAAAACGTTTGCAAAACTTCAAAGCAACAACCTGGAGGGCATGTACAGGAGCACCTGGGGGAGGTCCCCTGTGACAGGATCAATTCTATACACTCCTGAATTTTGGTTATTTTGATGGGTGCAGGTTCAGGACTATATAGAATGGATCCTGTGCAAGCTAATGACACCAAACTCACAGGGGATTTCTGGATGACTCTCCTCTACCTGCTGTCCAAGTCTGGTGAGGATTGGATGTATGGGGTCCATATTATGGCCCCCCAAAGAAAGTGTTCCCAGGAAAGTGCTTTCTGGGGAAATGACAGGTCATTTCCCCAGAAAGCACTTTCCTGGGGGCACCTTCTTTGAGAAGGGCATAACTCAGACCCTGTAAATCTGGTCTTCACCAAACTTGGACAGCAGGTAGAGGAGAGTCGGACTGAGATCCTTGGCAAGTTTGGTGTCTCTAGTGGGAGGGGAAGCTACCTCCTCACAATCCTCATGAACCAAACTGGTTCGTAAGGCAGCTAAAAATTTGTGATGATCCATGGTTCGCAAACGGGGCACATCACAAACCACGAACCAAGTTGTATTTTCCCTGTTCATGCCCATAGTTAATGAGCACTTCTTATTTTCTGTAATAACATTGACAATGTTTTTTAGAGGGGGGTCTGTGTTACAAGAAGGCATTTGTTGTAGCCTGATTTGCATAGTTTTTCATTTTGGCAGAGTGATGTTTATATTTTCAAGGGTATGCTTTTCTTTTGTTCACCTCATCCTTTCTCTAAGCCTTCCTTTTTATTTGCTGTTCTCCCTTTATCCTTTTCTTTCTCATCTCATTTTTCATCATCGTGTGGTTAATTCTCCCCCCCCCCTCTTCAGCTCATGCTACACTTTGTCTTGTGTATTGCTATGTGACAGAAAAGCCAAAGACATTCCATGTCTGGCAGTACACCTCCAGGGACATCTTTTGAACTCTCATAATTTGTATTTATTGCCACCCACTTTGTAAGTTCACAGTTTAATTTGCCAGCAGTGGCAGTGTTAGGCCGACACAGTAAAACAAGATAACGTTAAAATGTCAGAACGAGAGGGGGCATGAATGATGCATTACTCACTGTGAGAACTTGCACTTGTCATATGCCTTTCCACCAAAGTGATGTTAACTACCTTTTGAGAGCCTTATTGGACTGGTACTACTTAGAAATAGGATCATTAGTTCACTGCTCTGATTAGAAGGTTGCAATGGTTGATTAACTATTCTGGAACTGGGATCACGGTCAGAACATTAAATGAATCACGTCGGGTTATGCTTCTAGAACTAATTTTACAATTATTTTTGCGCAATTACTTGGGGTCGTTTACATGTGTATTTCCTTTACACTGTGTTGAGCTGAGTGAATCAAAGGTGTGGGGAAGATTTCTTACCTGTATATTATAGAGTGGCAACTGACTAGGAGGGAAATGAGAAAACCAGCCTGGCCTGCTCTTGGGTCTTTAAAAGCTGACTGTAATTTGCAGGCAATTTTTTTCAGGGCAGCATGGAGAGAAACATTATCACCGGATCATGACGCAAAAGAGCATTAATGGTACAGCTATGGTGGCCAGTGGAAAGTTGGCAATATAAAATGTGCTCGCCTAATGTGAAATCTCTCTTTGTCTCATAAGCTGCTGTGTTTAAGGTTGCCAGTTTTATTACTCAGCTCTCACTAGCATGTAGGAAGCGAAGCTTTTCCTGGTGTGGGAAAACTTTCAGTTGATACAGTTCTGGACATTGTTACTGATAAAAGGACTAAAGTATGGATAGGCATAAAAATCAGAAATTCTATTTATAATTCTCCAGTATGGTTTATATAATTATTTTTATTAAAAGTCTCATAATGCAGTGTTAAAATACAATCTGTAGTATAACAAGGGTTGTGAGTTGTTACAGATTAAACAGTAGGGAGTATAATGGTATGATCTTGTTTAAGTTGTATATTGACTTCCAGTATACCAGTTAGTATTATTGGACTTTAAGAGTGTCTAAGACAGAAAGGCTAAGCAAGTATAAAAAGAACCAGGATTAAAGATGTGCAAATACCAGAGGTTTTATGGTAGGTGAAAACTGTTGGATTACTATTTAAGGGAGATAAGAAATATACATAACAGACAAACATGGACCTTTGCTTAATAATCGAGAGAGTATAATCTCAAAGGAAGTACTTCTTCACCCAAAGAGTGAATTCACTGCCACAGGAAGTTGTGGCGGCTACAAGCATGGACGGCTTCAAAAGGGAATTAGATAAGCATATAGAGCAGAGGTCCATCAGTGGCTATTAGCCACAAGGTATAGATAGGGACTCTGAGGCAAGTGATGCTCTGTCATCTTGGTGCTTGGGAGGGTCAACAGTGGGAGGGCTTCTACTGTCCTGGCCCCACTGGTGGACCTCCTGATGGCACTCGTATTTCTGGCCACTGTGTGATACAGAGTGTTGGGCTGGATGGGCCTTTGGCCTAATCCAACATTGGTGTCTCTTATGTTCTTATGCTGTGTGCTTTTTATTTCAGCCCTTTCTTGGTTTTGTAGAAAGTTCATTGAATTCATCCACTTGCCATAGATAATCTCAAAACTGATTTAAGAGAGTATACCTTGAAAGTGTTATATGAAATAAGGGCTTGACCCCAAACACATTGAAGTCAGTGAAAAATCTAAATCACCAGTCCTCTGTGATGTTCTGTTGCTGTTGTGAATAAAAAAAGGAGTCTTGTTGATTTCAGTGGGAGTTGAATCACTTCATAACAGACAAGGGCCAATTTGCACCATCCTCAAACTGGCTGCTGTTCAAATAGGCAGAGCTTGTTGGTAAATACTCTTGAGTAATAGTTCTAAAAATCTTGAACTTCAAAATCAAACTGTTAATGATTAGCTTAGAGGGAAGGCTGGAAAGAAACAAATGAAGACAGAAAGATGATTATTACCAAAAATGCTGTTCGTCCTGCTGTTGTTATCATATGAAGTTTAAGTGAGTTAACCTTTCAGCCTTTGCTGAATTCTCTCTAGTCAAACACAAATGAAGTAATTGCGGGCATTTGGGCCATGACTTCATCAGGACTACTGACATGACTCACAGCTTGCAGGATTCATAAGACATTACTGGCTGTTGCATATCTTCCTGAGTGTCATCGTTCCCTTTTTGTATGCATTCAATACAGTCAGTTGCCTGGCAAATTAGATTCGAGTACAGCTAAGGGGCAGAATGTGTTTGCATTGACACACCGCTAATCTTGGAGACCTCTAGTATGTTAATGCAGCTCCATGGGATGGTGTTAGTGCTGTATTGCTCAGAGCTGCTCAGCTCCCTGTGTTCTCACCATCACAATAGGTGGGTCAATATGGTTAGAGGCAGCCTGGGTAAAATATCCATCACCTAGAAGAAGAAGAGATTGGATTTATACCCCGCCCTTCACTCGGAGTCTCAGAGTGGCTTACAAACTCCTTTCCCTTCTCCTCCCCACAACAGGCACCCTGTGAGGTAGATGGGGCTGAGAGAGCTCTTTCAAGAACTGCCCTTTCAAGGACAGCTCTTGTCAGAACTTTGGCTTCCCCAGGGTCATCCAGCAGCTGCAAATGGAGGAGTGGGGAATCAAGCCTGGTTCTCCCAGATTAGAGTCCACACACTTAACCACTTCACCAAACCACTACACCTAGCCTAGCTTGGCAAATACAAAGAAAGAGTTAGGAGTTCTGATAAAATATTGTAGCTTCATGCAGCAATGTGGGGCAAGTACAGGGTATCTGAACTGTGCCAAAAAGGCAGACAAAAGTTTCACTCGAAATTGCAGTTCAGAATGAACAGTATGTTGAGTAGTTTTGCACCCACACAGTAGCAGTATTCAGCATTGTAGGTGGCCACTGTTGACACATGCTTGCTTGGGTTACATATGCCTCAGGTGATCATGCATTCTTTAGAACAAGCTCCACTGGAATACATGTGCTGCTTTTTGCACTTATTTTATTGGTAACTCACTGGGTTGGAAAATACCTGGAGACTTTGGGGGTGGATCCAGGAGAGGGCGGGGTTTGGGGAGGGGAGGGACCTCAGCATGGTACAATGCCATAGAATCCACCCTTCAAAGCAGCCATTTTCTCCAGGGGAGCTGATCTCTGTCAGCTGAAGATCAGTTGTAAAAGCGGAAGATCTCCAGGCCCCACCTGGAGGCTGGCAACCCTAAGTATAAATGACCCAATCCAAGTGCTGTACAAAACATGAGTTATTCAAAAATATCTTTCTCCTTTTGAATGATAACTCATATTTTGTACCGCACTTGGATTGGATCCTTTATAGCAAGTTATCATAAGTGCTGGTCTATTCATGGTTGTATCTTGTTCAATTGGTGGCATTCATTCATTATTTATTTATTATTTGTCAGATTTCTACCCCGCCCTCCCAGCTGAGGCCGGCTCAGGGTGGCTTACATAAAACAGTGCAGAAATTACAATTAAAACACTTAAAACAGTACTACAACCAATTGATGACATAAAGTGCTAGTATTATTGTCTGTTGTTGTTGTTGCTTTAACGATGGCTGCCATACTCAGTTCTCTCTCCAGATGATTGGCAGATTGGTAGCATTCATAATCCTATTCAGTCCTTATGTGGTTGAACAACCTTTGATAGTTGGGCAGGGAAAATGAATGACACAGGTAATTTAGTGTAAGCCATGCAGTTTTGGAGCAGCAAATAATTTCTTTTATAAGTAGATATATTTTCTATTAATGATTTGGGTGGACAGAAGTGGGAGGACAACAGTGAAGGCAAAGCAGTGAGAGGACAGACATACACAAGGTATTTGCACAAAGCATGTACAAGGCGTCTGGACCCAAATGCTATCATGAGCAAACGTGTAGCCAGGACATGTGAGCAAAACTAAAACACAGAGAGAAGCTATGCATTTAGCCCCTCACCCCAGCAGGATTAAAACAACACTTTTTATTCCCCCCCCCGATCTTTAATCACATAACAAAAATGACAGAAGAAGGGTGATAAGAAAGCAGTGTGAGAATGTGCTAGCACAAAGCATCCATGATCCACCATAGAACTTCTGAAAAAACAACTGAACTTTTTTTTTTTACACTCAAGGGGGAAGTTTGGAGAGATGATCAAGTTGCCCATTTATAATTGTTAAAATTACTTGAAGGGGTTTTGATACCAACAGCTGTTAGACTGCCCAAGATATTCATTCTATGGAAGAGTAAAATAAACTTCAAGCTTCTGATATCCGGTAATGGGAAACAGGAAACAGGGCCAATGTACTTAAATTTATTTGGACCATTAATTAATGATCATTTTAACACTGTAATATCTGTCCCTCAACCAAGTGAGGAAGTAGACTCATGTTTTTAATCATGCAGCTAGCATGTAAAGGTGGACAAAATGCTCTCTGTTTTAAATCACTTGTGCACACATATTAGGAGCCTTTCATAACTAGAATTTCAAAGGGTGGGATTAAAGATGTAGGTGTGCCACTTATTAATTTAATTTTTTTAATACTTGCCTTTCATCCAGGAATCCCCGAGCAGGGCACACTGTCCTTTTGGGTACATTTAATGTACAAAATGTAGGCTTGTTTACCTAAATTAATTCAGAAAGCTTCATGGCAGAGGAGGAATTAGCATTCGGGTCTCCACAGTCTTGGTCCAAGTTCTAACCCTCTGTGCAACACTGGCTTTGCTGTGGGAAATTCCAGTATAACATAGGTGGCTCTGCAGCAATTGTGCTTTCTACATAAATTGTGGGATCGCTCTCAGACTGATTTTAGAACCAGACTGTAGTACTAGTAAGTAACTAATTTGTGTATATGGTCGCTGCCACTCCCAGAGTGGGAAAACATATAGTAATAATTAATTTGGAAATTCTAATTAATTTAAGTGCATACATGATGCTTAATATTGTGGATAAAAAGCTTCCTCTATGAAGAAGGACGAGAACATCTTGAAACTAATTCAGCAGTAGCCCGTAAGTGTATCAATGAAATTTAGACATTTTATGTATTTCTATTTTTAAAAAAATATCAGCCACATTTCTGCCTTACAGAACTCAACGGAGCGTACAATATAAATAAAATAACAATTAGCCCGTGCATGTATCAATAAAATTTAGACATTTTATGTATTTCTATTTATTTTTTTTAAAAAAATATCAGCTACATTTCTGCCTTACAGAACTCAATGGAGCGTACAATATAAATAAAATAACAATAATTAAAACCAGAATTTAAAATCACAATTTAAGACTGCCACCAAATTAACCAAACACAGTCCTAAATAAAACCATCTTCAACTGCCTCCTGAAGATCTACAGTGATGGGACCAGGCACACCTCCACGGGGAAAATGTTCCATAATTGTGGGGCTGCCACCAAAAAGGCCGTATCTCGTGTACTTACCAAACAAGCTTCTTAGGTTGATGGAACAGTCAGGAAGCCATTTCCCTGTGATCTTAAGAACATAAGAACATAAGAGATGCCAATGTTGGATCAGGCCAAAGGCCCATCCAGTCCAACACTCTGTATCACACAGTGGCCAGAAATACGAGTGCCATCAGGAGGTCCACCAGTGGGGCCAGGACATTAGAAGCCCTCCCAATGTTGACCCCCCTAAGCACCAAGATGACAGAGCATCACTTGCCCCAGAGTCCCTATCTATACTTTGTGGCTAATAGCCACTGATGGACCTCTGCTTAATTCCTGGGCAGGAACATATGGGAGAAGGTGGTACTTTAGATACCTTGGTCCCAAGCCATGTAAATCCCACTGCCCTTCCAGATATTGCCCACAAAGATCCAGCTGGTATAAATGTGCACTATTTTCTTGACTGCTGTGGCAGTACGTCATTTCGCACCACAAAGGAAACTTGCTCAATTTTCACTAAAGGCAAATTCTTCTCCATGTCAGTGTATGCATTTGTGATGTATAATTGAGCTCATAGCAATGGTCTTCAGTTTCAAAGGCAATTCTCCCCTTGGCTCATTCAAAATGAAAATTTCTTTAGAAATCAGTATGCGCACATGACCTGCAAGAATCATTTGGTTGCAACTGAATTAATTAAATATATTTCTCATAGATGGGAGTTTTAGTACCACCTTTGATGGACTAAATTGTCAAGGAAGAGTCAGTCGTAAGGAGTCCAGAACTCAGGCAGGGTGGCATGCCTGGTTTACCCAAATAGTGGTTGCAAATGAGCTGTGATGGTGTTCGTTGCTCCCCCTCCCTGTCCTTTTATTCTAGATAGGTGCCTTGTTGCCAGCAAGTCCTATGCCTGGTGTGAAAACATTGTGTGTGGGGGGGTAGGTGGTAGGGAGATGGTCTTGCCAATTCTGCCTACCTTTCTTGCTCACAGCCAAGGCTTTTGCAGCACCATTAGGATGTAGATTATCATATTTAAAACCTTTGATGACACCATTGTACCCATCTGAATGATTAATCTGCTCATTAAAAGAGTGCCGATGGGCTAGTCTAATTAGAACATGGATCTTCTTAAAGGACATTGCAGGGTCGGGAATAGGAAATATTACTCATAACATAAAGTAGGGATTAATTATGCTACTAAATACTATTGTATGAAATTTGCATATGGGTCTGGTCATAGGCAAGGGGTTAGCAAAAGTATGGCATCCTGTTTTTATTACCTTTCTGAATAACAGAGATGTTCCTAGAGAATTGTGCATATCTCCCCCCGGTTTAAAAAACTACACAACAACAGTGAGAGGCTATTAAAGGATACATGGTCCTAATGTCCCAAGGAAAATTCCGTCAGCTTCAGGAGCATCTCATAGCACAAGTGTCTCCACATTATGTACAGAAGCATGCTCCCATGCTGCTGCCCCTCCTGCCTCCCTCTTCATGCTGGTGCTGCCAGTGCTGCTGATTAGCTTTGTCCTCCCACTATGGGGTTATCCAGGGCTATTTTTGGGCAGGAACACACAGGAACGGAGTTCCGGCTGGCTCCCGAGTTGGCCACGCCCAGCAGGAACTCATTAGCATAATAGGCCACACCCAACAGCAGGAACTCATTAGGATTGGCTACATTAGGGGTGTGTGGCCTAGCATGCAAAGGAGTTCCTGCTACAAAAAAAGGCCCTGGGAATGTGGGTGTGTGGCCTAACATGCAGAGGAGTTGGAAAGGTGGGTGTGGCTGGCCTAATGTGCTAATGAGTGTTGGCCTAATGTGGGTGTGTGGCCTAACATGCAGAGGAGTTCCTGCTACAAAAAAAGGCCCTGGGTTTTGACAACAAACAAGGTAAACAGAATGAAAAGGGAAAGGTGGGTGTGGCTGGCCTAATGTGCTAATGAGTGTTGCTGTCAGGGTGTGGCCTAATATGCTGATGAGTTTTGCTGTTGGGTGTGGCCTATTATGCTAATGAGTTCCTGCTGGGCTTTTTCTACAAAAAGAGCCTTGGCGGTTATCCCATCTGCCTGTCTCAGCTAGTAACTAGCAGCAGAAATTGAGCCAGTGCATAGGCCCCTTAGCCCTATATCCTGTTTGACCCAGAGGAGCACTGTGGAGGCTTGTGCTGGCTCTGCTCATCTCCATTCTCATCTTAAAGAACTAGTAGTTACTTAATAATAGAAGAGAGAACAGGAAAGCCACCTACACAGCTTCCACAGTGCCGCCATGTTTGCCACCAGGCAGTACTATGAAACTATATGTGTTGGAGATTTTTGCTCTCTTTAATTTAATGCTCGCCAGTGGTTCTGTAAGGCTAAGAGTCACACATGCAGCCATCATAGCACTGCTCTGTGACACAGAGCAGTCTAGTGGAAACTTACATACTATTTGCTTTTCCAGCCAGTAGCTGCTGAGAGAAAGCATTTACTATGCACAGGGGCAATCATGGCACTAATGGAAATACAGCTGATTACTTGGAGGCAGTTATTACATGACATAAGTGAATGCAAAGTTACAGGGCTCAGATTAATGCACAAGCATTAAATTCAGAGTACGGGAAACAACTATCAGGATGTACCCTCAGGCTATCTTGATGCATACAAATACCAAGTGGCATCCTATCTTCTTGAAATGTAATCTCTGGCTGTTGTTCCACATGCTAAGATATTCATGGGCTTCAGGGTTCTGCACTGGCTCACGCTTACTAACACAGGATTTTCTTCACCGTTGTGTACTGTCAATAGAAACGTCCTGCAGGAGCATATAGAATTCCATATAATGGTCGTGGTTCCACACACTTGTCCTGAGTCTTCATGAAAGTGAGATCTAATAGACAGCAGAAGACTCCCAAGAAGCACTTTTAAAATTGTTGCCCATTCACTTTTATCTTCAAATTCTGTTATGGGATATCATGTGTGTGTTGGCTGGAAGATCATAATAGTTTAGTGTTTGTCATCAAATGCTGAGATCATTTAGTCAGGGATGGGAAATCTGAATGACACAGCCTTCCAGTAAGTAAGAAACAGAGAAGCTGGTTACAGCATTTTTGCATTTGCTCAAATGTGTAATGAAGTACATGAAGAATAGCAGAGACATCCTCTTGTACAATATACGTGGAGGAAATACCCCTTCTCACAAATAGGCCACTGCCTGTACATAACTTGTATCTCAAGCATACCCAAATTATTTAAGATACTGTGCCTTATCAATGCAAAGCAGGCTCTCCAAGTATATCACTTGTTTGGGAACCAGGAACATACATTCCCACTGTAATCATGTCATCTACCTGCACTGCATTGCTTACACTGGGGTGGACACTGTGATAGTCATGCAAATTTATTTTATGTGTGACTTAAGGTGGATTGGGGTCACCAGAGTCTAGAGAGGAGCGGTGATCAGTTTTCCATCCTAATCCTCTGCACTGGGGTCTCATTGGCTTGAATTTCTGGTCTGACTGGGTATATGAGATCCTGTCAGAATTTTTCTCTAAACTGAATCTGAAATGAATTAGATTTTTCCCCCTGTTTTTAGTCCAGAATAGGTGATGACCGAGGAGTGAAAAGCACTTGAAAAAATGACCCTGAGACATGGGTCTGTATGTGTGATGGAGGAGGAAAGGGCTGATCTGGAGGGTTTTAGCAGCCCCTGTCCCTATTTTTTTAGATATATACCTCTGGTGCTACGGCACACTATGATTTACTGTTGACTATCTAAAACTGACAAATTATTTTTCATCAGTTTTTTAGACCTTTTACTATGGTAACAGAAAGATCCCCTTTCTGAGTTGTGCAAGGGTTCAAAACTTTATTTAGCTATGAATGCTGTTGGGCAAATCTCTATCCACTCAGCAGGTTTTTATTTGCAGATTTTTAAAAAACAGAAGTTTCCTTCTGTCAATATTGTGTTAACTCAAATCGCTGAGGGTTGTGTGTGTATGTGATTTGTTTCGGCAAAGAGTGTGTGTGAGATGGATGGCTGAGAAGCAGGCTGCATTTACTGATAGGCTGTGTTGTTGACACTGTTGTTTACATGTTTGGAATGACACCGCCCCTCAATCTGTTCCAGGCTTATCAAATCATTTCAACTAACTCCTGTACTACCATTAACACTGGTCCAAATCTGTCACTACTGGCAACCTTCATCATTTGTCTGAATAGCAAGCTAACCCATTGCAAAACCAGCAACATTGCCAGGCACAGTCAAACAGTTTTATTGCATACTGCAGGAACATTATGCTTCCAATAATAATAAAAAAACTAAGAGGCCATTCCCTTAAATATTTTGAACATGCACATATATATTTTTTAACACCGTGGTTCTGTCAGGGAAGACATTATTATATTTTGGGCAGCTTGGGATATGAGCTATGTGGCCTTCCTACAGGCCAGAGGAATCTATATTTTTAAGTTGCTGGGTGAAAAGTCAGAGTAATGGTAAAAAAGCACCAGCCAAAATGAAGTTTTATCCATATTTGAATTAAAGAAAGGAAAGCAAGTCCTTGATTGGGATCCAATTCAAAGCACAGTTTTAGCTCCCACGTTGTGCAAAGCCCACACAAAATAGCTTCTGTGGTCCTTTGTGGGACATGGAAGGTGAGTTTAAAAAAAAGAAAAGAAAAGCATCTTGTGTGAAAATGCCCTCCTTTGGCGTACAAAGTCTGTCAAGTTATGTGAATGGGGAAAGTTTTGTAACTGGCCTTAGAGTTTGACATAATATCTCTCAGTTGGAGTCGGTGCTTGTTACTGTGAATAACAAGGATTTTTCATGCCATAAAAGCGATTGGGTCACTATTAGTGAAGCCCTGATAGCAGTTATGCCTGGATTTTGACATAGGATGAGGGTTTCTTTTGGGAAAGGAAAATGAGGGAGAGGAGGATGAAGGGTGCTGGTGTGCATGGAAAACATGCCTGATGTTAATCAAGAACTGATGAGAAGGAATGTGCCACGACAGGTAGCCCAACAAAAAGCAAACTGTGAAATTATTGCAATGGGGTAATAGACTAGGAGGCATGTGATGTTGGTGGCCGCTGAATGTAAAGGTGTGGCAACTCAATCAGTCACACAAATTAGAGCCATTTGATTTGCATGGATTAACAAGGGGAGGTCACAACCTAGTGACAGGTCAGTGATACCACCAGGGATCAGGAGGCAAACTTTGATTTGTCTTTATTTCTTTCTCCCTTTACTCCATTCTCTGAAGTAATCATGCTGTTCTATTGTAACAGGAGCACCATTGCTGATAAAAGAAGTCTTGTCATTTAAATTCATCTAAGTTAGGACCCCACTGAGCTCTGTCAGATATCAATCACAATACAGCAGGGAGATGTTTTCTGACAGATGCCTGTCTTCTTTTCTTTGGGACACAAGAGTGGTGGAATAAAGGTGAGGGTGTACATGTGTGTATGTGAAATCTTGCCCACTGGTGCTGTTCATATGGTTCTACTGAAGTTTAATCTGTGAAGTTGTTGCTGATACTTTTAAAAAAGACATTGTTGTTTTTGTGAGAGGAATGGGAAAGATCTGCAGTATTCTTTCCTAAAATCTAGTGTAGTTGGAAGAAATATGTGAGGAACACTTTTTTTTTTTAACAAAGGGGTCATCCTCCCTTACCAATACAGTTCTTTCTCTATATGTGAAATATGTGAAATATTATACTGAATGACAATAAGAACTGGGTTGTGTCTGTTGTCTTGCTAGTATAAAAACTATGTTATTTCTATTGACTCTAGAAGTGTTGTCTGCCATCACAAAAACCAAGCTTCTAGATAATGCTTGTAATTTAGCCACCTGAAGGAATACTACACACATTGGTTCGGTCTAATTCTCAGTAGTGTCTAGTCTAGACTTGATATGGGGGAATTTGAACTGGTCCTGGATATGATGTGGCTAAAGGAACGATTTGGTGTTTGGAACTGCAGTTGACAAGCACCATTTAACAGCGGCAGTATTCAGTTATTTTTAAGAAAGAAGAGGGGGGATTTCTCTGATCACTGTGTGACATCTGTGAACACACCTGATAGAGTCACATCAGCTTGGGCTGGTTAGTGTACAAAATAGTCACAACAAATGGAACATTCAGGCAGTGCAGTGAAACTGATAGAAGCGTATTAACTGAGCTGCCAGAGAAGATCAGAGAGTTGTTATAGGAGCTGTTGCTCTGGATGATCTCCAGAGCCACACTCTGTTGCATTGAAAATAGGATCTAATAGACACTCTGTTGGCTTGGACATGAGTGGCCTGCTCAGTCATGGATCGTCACTGTCTTTTCTACCTCACAAACAGAAATAATAACAGACTCACAGGGCAGTTGTAGAAAGGACTCTATAAAGATTTGAGGATGTGTTTGTTTATTTACAGAAAGTAGCAGGCGAACAAAGTTTGAGTCCAGTGCTACTTTGTTCTACTGCTTCAGACCAACACAGCTACCCACTAGAAAGCAGCAGGATCATATAGGAATTTGCTGGTGTGGAAAAGTGTAGGAATCACCAGTCTATTTGTACTTTAGAAAAATCACATATTTTGGAACAAATAGTGTTCTGGGACCTCCTTCCGAGAAACTGCTTTGAATCACTTTGTGACAGTGGGTATGTATGGTGTTAGTCACTGGGAGTGACCAATACATTATGTTGAAAAGCTATTAACATTTGGTTGTTGTTTGAAATCTTGTATCTGAGAGTTTAGAAATATACTTTAGCATGCCTGTTTTGCTTTAGGTATGCCCCCTGGGTATACCTAGACATTCCTTTCCAGAATGACTGAACTGCAGCTTTCCTGAGATTTGTCCCTTTGCTTAAAATTCTACTTGAGTTTTATTTAGTTATGGAGGGCTGCTGGCCCCAGGATCAACGATGCATTGATTTAAACATTTACCGAATAGCAGGCAGTTAGCTGGGCCTAAAATGCCCAGAGAAAATGATGTTTAATCAAGTGGAAAATGTTACCATTTGCATCAGCACAATAAGCACGGAGATAAGTTCTACTTTCAGTTCCTCAGAGAAAATAAATGGCATAACGAAATGCTTTATGAAGTTGAACATCACATTGTACACAAGAGTACATTAAAGCCTTTAGAAAAAATATGGTGCAAATTCCCCTATTATGCAAAAAAAATTATAAAGGCATTCAATATTTTCAGAATAAGGGAGATACCGTAAGCAAGAAAGGATAACTTTCTGTGTCACTCTGTAACCCCTTTAGCATTTTAGGGAAAAATGCTATTTTCAAATAAGCTTCTGGCTTGTTAAGGTACCTACCTATGCTTTAAACAAGTGCTTGCAGTTCCATTGATTTTAAAGGGGTTTAGAATAGTGTCACTGATTTGGCTGGGAATCCTGCCCTGAAGTCAGTGTTGACTTAACTGAGAGACTTTCCTCCCTTATTTAAACTAACGTTTGAACTGTGGTAAAGTAAGGTTACCCATTGATTTTAATGGCAAGGGCTGTGCTCATTGCAGAGCTGCTGTTCTGATGTAGAAGATGAGTGGTGTAGTGTTAGAGTGCTGGACTAGGGACACTTGGCTTCAAATTCCCGCCACTTCACACAGTAAAATCCAGTTGGAAACTGCACTGAAAGTGGATTATTTAGTGTGTGTGTGACCACAGCCCAGGTGTGATCTTTGGCCACCCCTCACTCAGCCTAAGCTACCTCAGAGGGCTATTGTGAGGACATGGTGTGTGTGTGGGAGAACCATGTGCCCTGCCATGAGCTTTTTGGAAGTAGGCCAGGATAACAATGATAGCTATAAGTGGAAAGTGTGCCCTCATGTAGTATTAAAAAGGAGGCTGGATTTTAGTTATAAAACATAAAAATTTATGTTTTAACCATAAATGATTTAAAAAATAATAACTGGCAAATATCTTTTATAAGTATTTTACAAGTGCACAGAAAATTAATATAATCATTAGACTAAATTGAAATCCAGTATAAGTGCCCAGTCATAGTTGAACTCTATACTGTAAGAGCATATTACAAAGATAAAAAATTATACTAAATGACAATAAATATAACAGTTTAAAGATACTGGGAAATACAGTGTATATTGAC
The DNA here is from genome assembly GCF_001447785.1 of Gekko japonicus. NCBI lineage: Eukaryota > Metazoa > Chordata > Lepidosauria > Squamata > Gekkonidae > Gekko > Gekko japonicus. The sequence goes on from NW_015163156.1 coordinate 244,128, forward strand.
CAAAATAGAAAGTGTGTGGTTGTAAGTTAATGGTAACTGATGACCTCTCTGATAACCACATGTTTTGGTCCCCTTCAGTATTGCATGCCAATGCATCTGTAAATTGTATACAGTCTACAGCAAACTGGGTTATTTGTATCTGCAGCAAAATTTACATTAGGCATTATTATACCAGGTGGGTTTGTTTTGTATGCAAACCACATTAAAAAGAATGGGAGATGAGCCAGAGCATTGCAGTGTTATTACACAGCTCCCGTTCAATTAAATTTCAGTGGATTGTGCCCATTGACTTTCATGGAATACCCCAATATAGACTGTAGGTGAAATTTTTCATCTTCCACTGAGCCAGTGTACCACATTCTTTTGAAAACCAATCCAGTTTGATTTTGCCTGCTCAGTCTTCCAGTTCTTGGCTTGTGTGGAAATATTTCCAGGTCATGACAGGAATCAGGTCTTTTGTTATACATCTAAGTTTTCAACACACTTCTACTTTTGCTCTTGGACAAAAGGGTGTAATCTTTCTAAATGGCCAGAATGGAGTATGATTTGTATTTAACAAATCTTAGCCACAGAGAACTTTTCCTAGGGAAGCTCTGTTGAAAATGAACGGGAACCGTTTTGGCATCACAGTGTACAGTAAAGTTTACTTTCCACAAATTTCAATCAGCCTTGCCTAGAGGATGTTCTGAATGGATTGTGCCCATTCTCAAAATGTACTTGCATAAGTGTAGCTTTGTTACATAAATACGTAACTGAAGGAACAATTCATGATAGATGCAGTTGGGGAGCTGCACATTGACTTACTGTTTACTGGTGCGGTTAACAGATGGGTAAGCCAACTGATCCACAGATGTGCAGCTTATAAATATAAACCAACGTCTTACTGGTGATGTATATCAGCAAGTGGCAACAAATTACTTCCTATTTAACTGTGGTAGATTTGTAATGACCAAGTAGCTGTCAATAGAAGCAGTGAACATTTTAACAGCCATGTT
>NW_015163156.1:245157-295517 GCF_001447785.1 Gekko japonicus
ATGTTGGACTAGAGAAAATAGCTTCTACCTGCTTTTGCTTGGATCCAGGTTACTGGAAACAGTTTTTTACAGTATTAACACTGATAATTTCATATAAAAAGTACCCCTAATTCTAAATTGTGCTATTTTTTTCTCAGGTAAAATAAAACAACTTTGATCTAGTTGGACAGAAACATTTAGTGAATTAGCCTTGATGAATGTCATTTTTCCCAATATACTTTTGAGTCACACATTGATGGAACGGGGACAGGGTATGTGGGAGGGGGAGGAGATGCACATTCTATTGTTATATTTGTTGTTTAAATAATTTAGTTGCAAAAATCTGAAGGCTGCTTTAGCGGCAATTAATTATTCATTAATGACATGCTAATTGCACGGTATCTCTGAATATTTAACAAAATGCAAAAATATGCACCGTAGTTAAGATCTTTAATGTGCATGGAGGGGGAGGTCTTCTGTCATGGCTGAGGTTTATTTTATTTTTTTGGAAAGTCTCTTTTTCAGAGGGTTTAGGAAAACTCATAGTAGTGGCCTACTTTCTATTCACTCTCTTCAGTCACTCTTAAAACAGCAGGATATAATGTCCTTATCTAGACTTAACAATTGACAGGGTGGCAATGCCTTGACTTTTGTCCAAATGATTTCTCAACACAAAAATGGGTTAATTATCACTTTCCATAGCTTTTTGACTAACAAAAGGCCACAGCTCCCTTTCTTCCTTTTCTTTGCTATTTACTGTATGTGAGCCCTTTGAAATGCAATAGTTTAATCGGTGACACCTTCTAAACGGAGGAATTCTGAGTGCTGAGGCCTGCTGCTATGAGCTCATATTGCCAGACTGTGAACATTACCATGATTAAGAGATACGGTCTTTATTATGCCAAAGCCACCCTGGACTAAGGATGAAGATCTCATATGCTTCTAAACAGTGCAGTAGATTGATTCACACACACCCCCTCCACCTTCCAGCTGATAAAAGCAAAGCTGCATGCTAGCAATACCCTTTCAGATCAATTAGAATTGGAAAGTCTGAAGTATAGCAGCTTAATGGTAAACTACCTGTCCCTCTCTAGGGTGGCCACATATTTCAGGCAGTCCCTTGTGTTTGAATGTTAGACTTTGGAAATGGCTGGCCCTTTTAAGATTTGGATCAGGGACTATTCTGCTTTGAGAGATCTCATTAGTAAGTGCTTTTGTTTTGAGGTATTTTTGTAAAGTGAAAGACAGAGTTACATGATACACTGCAGTCCAGTCTTTTTTGGCCAAATGGCTTGGGAGACATCCAAAATATTCAGATAATCAGGCATTTGGACAAAGGGGAGAACTAATATCCTGAGGGTTACAGTGGCATGGGAGAAATGGAGGAAATGGTAAAATCAGATATCACAGACTTTGTTAATAACTAAGACTCAAACTACACTGTTCTCATGTACTACTTCTATTTAAGAGCTACTGCCTCATTTGCTTGGCCAGTCTAGGGTGGTTGCACCACTGAAGTCTCACGAACCAGTGACAGGATTGCTACAAGGAAATTGCAGTACAGTAAACCAGACGTGTGGTCACAGAAGATTAGAGAAATTAGAGGAGGCTTCCAGATAGGGTTGCCAGGTACCCTCACTGACACGGTTGGGGGATTTAGGGGTATTCTGGGGGTGAGTGGGATGTCACATGTGATGTCACCTCAAAGTGACATCTTCACGGTGACGTCGCATGCAATGCTCTGGTTTTTGGGCAAAAACTATGTTTTTTTGGCTTCAAAACCATAGAGTGATGTGATGATGTCTCCTCAAAGTGACGTCGTCACTGTGACGTCGCATGCAATGCTCTGATTTTTGGGCAAAAACTATGGGGTTTTTTGGCTTCAAAACCATAGAGTTTGCCCAAAAAAACAGAGCGTCACCATGCAACATCACTAATGAGATGACATCACTTCTGGGTGACATCGTGCCAGGGATGTTGTGTGACGATGTCCCTGTTTGGGGTGGGGTCCCCCCCCCAGTTGGTTGGCTGGCAGGCAGTGGATCAGAGCCCCCAAAAGTAGGGGAATCCCTGCTGGGACCTACCTCCAGATGTCAATTTCTGAACAACCCACAATACTTGGCCCAGACAAACTTGACCAGTAACCAGTTTTCTACTTATCACATCTGCAAGTGTGTTGGTATCTATAGAATCCAAAGCAGCAAGACTAAACTTAATAGCCACAAGAAAGTGGACTCATCAGAGGATTTCTGTAGATGGAGCAGAGAGTTAATTTTGCAAGCACTCTCCCATTACCATGCAGACCTTCAGTTCCTTTTCATATTTTCCCTAGTGGGGAGTCCCTTATACCCCCAGGAGCAGCATTTGTGGGAGGGGGGAGAGCATTTAGGGCTGCAGCAGTAGAGCAGAGGTAAGAAAGTCACATTTCACTGATGGAAATTCCTTCTGTTAATGTCAAGTACTGCTCGATCCACAATCTCTGTAATACTGCTTGTTTGCCTAGACATTTGAGGCATTGGTTCCAAAATGCCCATGCATCTTAAAGCAAAATTTCACAGGGACTCGGTCCAAGTGACTATACATAAAATCACAGACTTTGCTTTCTGGGAAAATCCAAAATACATAAAACACACAACAATAATTCTGTTGTTGACAATTTCACAATAACAAATTCAGATGTTTGATACAACTTGACAACAGATTTGTTTTAATACAGCTTTTACTGTCTAATTCATGCTAGATACCACAAAGTGATGATAGATCTCCAGTGAGGCAGTGAGAAGTACCATGAGCAAGCCATATCAATATTTTGCATTGGACTTCGGAACAGTCTTTGGATATCTTCTTATCTTACCTGTTATATGGATACCTGTTATTCACCCCAATAAATGGTATTTTTACATTTTTGTAGCATGTCTGCACACATTTCAGCATTTCATGGAAGTATATTTCTCTGATTCTGTCTTTTGTAGAATTTTGTTCCTCTAGGTTCTCCAGTGCACTTAAATCCAGAGCCAGAGCAGCTAGCTGGATACATAAACTTGTAGAATATACCAACTGCTGGTTATAAAAATGGATAAAATGGATGCAAAACAGAAGGGAACATAAAGTATATATGTCCCAACAGCACCCATTGCCTACCTTTCTTATCTGCCCTTTTCTGATTGTTTATCACTCTAGAAACACTTGGGGGGCAAGGACTGATTTTCGGTTTTATTTTCTTTCTGCGTCCATGTCTCACTTTCACTTCTGTGCTAATAATGCAGTGTTAGAGCACAAAGGGCAACAAATCAAAGCCCAGCCCTGAAAGCCCATACTGTGAAACACTGATCCACATTTGCAGATGCTAGTGGGAGTGGTTGCCAGATGGCTCTCTAGTCCAACATATGGTCAGCATTCAACCTTAGGTGGATAGATATAGTTTTTGGAGATCGCTTGGAATAAATGTCTGCTTCTTTCTGGCCAGGCTTAGTATGGACTCTTGAAACATACTGCATAAGATAGGCTGACAGTATGTATATATAGTATATAAATGGTCTTTCAGGCGACTGGCTAACAACAGATAGAGCAAAAGAACCTATTATTCCAAAACACGGTATTCCCAAGCTGTATCATTGTGGCTGCTGCTGTTGTTGTTTCCATTTAATTTGCATTCTTTGGCCTTTAGCTAATGGGTGAGATAACTAGCAGAGTGTGTATTTCAGGCAGAGTGTATATTTCAACCCAGTTTAAATATGGTGATGCTAACCCTGGCCAGTTCCAAGAAATAATGAGTCAAATGACAGCTTTGGAAAATCACTGACTTCTGCATAACTGTAATTGTGCACTATGGGGGCCTGAATTGTTCCAAAATTATATTTCAGTACCACAGGAAACAATAATAGTAATAATTATATTAGTGGCAATTTGTTTATTACAGCAGACAGATTATACACGATACAGATTAATGTGCCCAATCCCACTCCTAAGGCATTTACCAAAGACATTTCGACTGCGATCAGACAAAGAGGAGTAATATAGTGGACTGCAGGGAGATATTTAACACTGCAGATAAATTATGGGGATTAGGATATAGTCCTCAAGCTTGTTCCCGTGGAGAAGTCTCACTGATGCCAGAAGAAATCCTCCATAGAAGAGTAAAGATGTTAACTTGGGTCAGTCTGATATTCTATTACACTACTCTGCTCCACACGGGGTTTACCAAACAGCCAGGTATTTTACTGGTCCTGTTTGTAATTTGAGAGCCAATTTGGTATACTGGTTAAAGTGCCAGACTAGATTCTGGAAGACCCAGGTTCAGATCTCTGCTCTGCTATTGAAACTTGCTGGATGACCTTGAGCCAGTTTGGTGTAGTGGTTAGGAGCGTGGACTCTAAACTTGGAGAACCAGGTTTGATTCCCCACTCCTCCACTTGCAGCTGCTGCTGTGACCTTGGGTCAGTCATAAGTTCTTTCAGAGCTGTTCCCTCAAGGGCAGCTCTCAGAACTCTCTCAGCCTCATCAACCTCACAGGGTGTCTGTTGTGGGGAGGGGAAGGGGAAGGGATTGTAAGACGCTCTGAGACTCCTTCAGGTACTGAAGGGTGGGGTATAAATCCAATCTTCTCTTCTCTCCATCTAACCTTTCTCACAGAGGTTACTGTTGCGAGGATAAAACAAAGGAGAAAAGAACTATGTGGTAGGCTGCTTTGGATCACTACTGAGGAGAATACCAGGATATGAATATCTAAATAAAGAAACTATTCAAATCTAAGTAGCCACTAAATATATTCTGTTTTCATCTCCAACCCACCTACTTCAGTACTTGCTTTGCCCCTTCACCTGCCTCAGTTCTGTTTTATTTCAGTAGTTTTGAAAAATGACAATCCTGTCAGCACTGTCTTGGCAACACTAAAGATTTATTTTCGAAATCAGCTTGTTTAGTTTTGGAATTACGGGCTATTGCATTTTTAAACTACTTCTAGAGGGCTTGAATGAAAAACATGGCTCATCCAGTGTCTTAGGATGGGATAAGCAGTATGGCATAAATTGATTTGAACCTATGAATTGCTGGATTGGTAACAGTGGTATGTATTTTGTCTGGAATAATATAGGAACAATTTCATAGGTGTAAAAAAGAAGCAACCTTGGATGTGCAGTGAATTGAATGTGCATTTCAACTGGAATGTGGTGAAGAGCTTGCCTGATTTCTGTATCATGTAGTTCTCACTACAGCAAAAAATACAGGCATAAAAAATCTCAGGCATAAAAAATCTCAGGCATAAAAACTGGGTACAAATTGACTTCGCTTTAGATGTAGTGAATGTGCCAGACTAAAGTACAACTTGCTTCAGGAGGGTAGCCATGTTGATCTGCAGTAGAAAAGATTTGAGTCCCATGGCACCTTAGAGACCAACATGATTTTCAGGGTATAAGATTTCACAAGTCAAAGCTCCCTTCGTCAGATACTTGACAAAGGGAGCTTTGACTTTTGAGAGCTTATGCCCTAGAAATCTAATAGATTTCTAAGGTACTACTGGACTCAAATTTAGTATATGGCTTGGATCCAGCAGTGCACAAGTGGAAACATAAATGTGCGTCATGCAGTTCCACTTGCACAAAATCTTGTGCAACACATAGTGCTTCCCTCCCTATATATTATAGTGCCCAGAAACTGGTACATAAGATCTTGCACAAGCAGAATTGCAGGGGGGGGTATACTAAGACTGATTTAGTGCAAATGGCTACTGTGGATATTTTTTGTGAGTATTGTGTGTGTGCCTGGAAGTCATGGTTAACTTATGATGACCCCTAGTGGGGCTTGGATGTTTCAGAGAGGTGGCTAGATATTGCCTGCCTCTGCATCCCAGCCCTGGTATTCCTTGGAGGTCTCCCATCCAAGTACTTGCTGGGGTCAGCCCTGCTTAGCTTCTGAAATCTGACAAGATCAGGCTTGCCTGTGCTATCCAGGTCAGGGCACTACTGTGGATTTTTTTAATGTGTCTCCACTTGTGCCAAAAGAGCAAACAGAAATTTTTCAGTGGAACCAACCCTGTGTGTAGCAGACAGTAGTCCAAAGACCAAGTACAACTGAAATGAAAGCATGAATCCCTTGCAATCTCATATGCTAACCAAATCTAAATAGGTCATAAATGGTCAAACCTTTCAGTATTACTGACTTTCAGTATCAGCCCTCTGCTGAAGTTCAAGAAGTCCTGCTTCAAGTGAAGCCTGTGTCACATCTGCTGGCAGCTATACTCATTCATGCAAGTACAGAAATTGACCATTGCCAATTACTAAATCCAATTAAATCACTCCCAGCACAGTCCAGATGAGTACTATTTTAACTTTTGTCCCCTTTTACTCACACAGTCTTCTGGTTTCATTATGAAAACTAGCATGATAATCTATAATTTCTGTGACGGGGCCAGGCTTTTAATTCTACACTCCTTTCTGAAAACTTTCGTTGGAGTTAGTTAAGAGTGGCTGTGTACTTTCAAGGACGCAGCTGCTGAAATTCTAAGCTCTCAGTGCTCAGGTAGATGTTCTTGGTCAAAAAGTTGTGTGCAGAAAGCCTACTTGTGTCTTCTGTCCAGTTTTTCATAACTCATTGGCTGAATGTGCTGTCCTGTAGTCAGAGAACCATAGTGGATGCAGTGGTGTGTCTCAGCCTGGCCTGCTTCCTTCACTAAGCCTCTGAGCACAGCCTGTTGTTTCCTATACAGAAAATGTGCTTCCATACTGAAAATAAAATAAAATATTATGTAGTACTTTTTATTTACATTTTACTGTAATGTTTACATTACAGTCCCTTCCCCTATCAGTCCTCTTGAGGACTATATCCTTATCCCCTATCACAATTTAGATTCTGATAACAGTTAAGATTCTACCTGATTTTTGCTCATTTTCAGCCCAACACAAGTTGCTTCTGATGTGCCTTATTTGCAGCCCCTTTGCCATGCTGAGAGTTTCCAAGATATACAGAATGTAACCAAAAGTCAAGCAGGAAAAAAAGAGAAACATGTTTTCTTGTTAACTGTACACAGTTTCTGTAGGTGACCATATATGCATATATAGTGAGATCTTATTATGATAAGACCCAGCAGTTGCTACATGATCTGTGCTCATAGGTGGCCAGCTCTCCACATGTGGGATATGTTTAAGCTGCCACCACATGGAAAATGGCTGTTTTCCTCATTGGATGTACTACTTAGCAGTGTCACCTTTACCAATTTGAATAAGGATATGTAGCATTATCTGTGACACTTTTGAGCCACCAAGGCAACTTTTACTTTCAGCCACACTAGTATAAATAAAGGCAGAAAGGCAGATGTGGTCTGCTCTGCCTTGCAAGAGACTTAAAGCAAATGTGATTTTCAATGTTGTCTGGCAATTAAGTACCACTTGAAAACCCTTGAGAATAATTAAGGGTTTAGATGATGAGTCCTTTTCTGAGGGCTTTCATGGCATTAAATATAACAAACTGTGTGTGGGGAGGGGGGACAAGAAAGAGGCTGGAACGAAGAGAGAAAGGTCCTACTGAAACATATTCAGACATGACATTTTCTTATGTCGATAACCATCAAGAGCTTTGCTTTCCCATCCATGAAGACAAGAATGTCACATGTCAGTCAAAGAGAGAGTCGCCAACAATAGACAAAGAATGAATTCAGCTGAATAATGCCTGCTTTTGAAAAGCATCAGCTGTTCGTTAGGTTGTTGGTTTAAGGTATGGAGGTGGCAGGCATCAAATATTACAGTGCATCATCCCTTTAAAAACTGTGCTCATTAATGAGAAGATATACTATCATTCTAAATTATGATCTAAGCCAACAAAACTGTATTTTTAGAGTATTTCAGTGTCTTTTTTATCTTCTTAACTTTCCACCGCAACTATGTAAAGCAGTTGTTTTTGTGACACTCAAGAGTGTGAGGAAGTTCTCTGTTAAGGAGACATTTGTAATTACTATAATTTGCCACTCCACACTACTCCAGTTTGCCCAGGAAGCAGAGAGCAAACAACTTCCAGCCATATGTCTCTCTTATGCATACATATTCAGAAAAACTTACACACACCCCTGTCTTGGGTTGATTTTTACTACCAGAGATCAAAGGGTAAATCCTCTATTTTTCTATGGTGTTTTGTTTGTTTTTTTGCCTCAGTGCAATTGTTGATGGTGGGAACTTGACTTCAGACTCCTGTTCTGCCTCAATTATTGTGGCTGCAGGGAGGGTTAAATGTGATCCACTTAATTTAAGTTGCCTTGTCTTCAAGTATTTATTTGGATATTCAAACAGCAATATCCCCAGAGACCTACGGATAATGTGTGGGAAGGCTCGAACAGGTGTCTCGACTCTGGAGACTCATTATAGTGAGGTTTAAGGAAACTCCTTGATGTAGGTAGAATCAGGCTTTAAGTCTTAACATGTCCACACAGCAGCGTAGAAGTATAAAATCATTGTTTGAGAATTGGAACAGATGACTGGTTCACCTTGAGCAAATAACGTAGTCTGTATTCATGCCCTTAGCACTGATATAGAGCTTTAAGTGTTAACGTGCTTCATGTAGATTATTTGAGTAATCTTTACAATTAGTCTATTTTTTCTCATATTACAAAGAGGAGGCAAACTTGAGAGAAGGTGACTTTCCTATTTAGTGAGCTCCTGTGTGCCTGAGCTGAAATCTGAACTGGTGAATTCCATCCAACTGGAAATCACACCCAGTCTGCAACTCTCTAGGAATCTCACAGATCTCTATGGTAAAGTCCACAGAGACCAATGGAATTCTTAGAATGTCACTGTACCCTGTGATGTCACTTCCAGGTCTTCACCCACAAATGACATTAAGGCATCAGCAACACTGTTTTTCTCCTTCCACAGCTGCATGTTTGGTGGTAGGCAGTTGGGTGTGGCAGTGGGAGATTGCTAGAACTGGCAGACTAACTCTGGTCCCCCCTCAAACTGTTAACTCTAACCACAAGCCAAACTAAATGAAAGCAAATCACATGACATGCCTAGCTCCATGGACCCCACACTAAACATTTCACTGGAGTTTTGTATCCCCATGTCCTTTTGTTGGTGACTCTGCATACCAGTTGCTAATACACCCATGCAGTTGTGTGACTTGGCCCTCAAAACCTACAAACTGATGAACATAAGAAGAGCCCTGCTGGATCAGACCACTGGTCCATCTAGTCCAGCATCCTGTCTCACACAGTGGCCAACTAGTTCCTCGGGATGGCTAGCAACAGAACATAGAGGCCTAGGTCTTCCCCTGATGCTGCTTCCTGACTCTGGGATTCAGAGGTTTAGCGCCTCTGAATGTGGAGGCACAGTTTTTAAAGGGATGATGGAAGAGAAGCAGAGAGATTATGAACAAGAGTTAATCCAGCTGCAGGTGGATAAAGCGGCATATATGCTAAGATTTCAGAATATCCCTGAAGAGAAAGATGAAGATCTTGCAGAGAAAATGGCTAATATACTAGCCGAACATATGAATATAGAAAAGGATTATATGGTAAAAGAATTTGACCAAGTATATAGAATGAACTCGGCATATGCAAGATGAATGAAGGTACCAAGAGAGATACAAGTTCGTTTCCACAAAAGGATGACAAGGGATAAAATATTGAGAGAAGTTAACGCGAAAGCACTCAAATTTCATCTGATGTTTATTCTGTGTTACTGTTATGTTAAGCAAGTTTGGCCACCCCTGCTATACTTCAAGTTGGGTTTTTTTGTCCCAGTGTGCATCAACTTACAGAAGAGCCCTGCTGGATCAGACCAGTGGTCCATCTAGTCCTCAGTGTCATACCTGCCCCCGATCCGGCACCTGGGAGCTCTGAAATGGAGGACTCCGTGCCTTTAACATCATCAGAGGAACAAGAGTCCTTGCCAAACCTAAGTGGCGGAGAGGATGAATACCAAACCCCAGGACAGCTTGCACCTGAAGCCGATAAGGCAGTGCCTGGCCCCAGCAGTACGCCACCCGATTCTCCGCCACCTGTCGACCGGCTGAGGAATCAGAGATGCCGGGACTTGGCAACCAGATGCAAGGAGGAACGCTTGCGCGGTTGGAGAACAATGAGCCTGGAGTTCTAACAGAATCAAGGACTTCGCAAGGCAGTGCTAATGAGTAAAAGACCCAGCACACTATTTGAACAGGTCACTGACTGCTGGCAAAGCATGCTGGCAAACTAGTCCTTTGGACCAGAAGCTCTGCACCTCTGACACTGTTCCTGAGATTCCGTACTGACTGACTTCCCGGTTCCTAAATCCAGTCCGCGTTTTGACGACTCTCTGGCTTGATCCTGGGCTCTGCACCCTGACATTCGACACTCGGTTCTCTGACCCTTGGTAACACTCTGACTACGGCTTGACTTTGTGTATTGGGACACTGGCTCTGCTTGTTTTTGATCTTTCTGGCTTTGACTCATGGACTGAACTGTAAACTCTCCCTCTCTGCCCAGCCCCCTGGCTCTGTCGTGACACTCTGGAGGGCCAACAACAGGGCATGGAGGCCATGACTTTCCCCTGATAACTTATTTTATCTTTTATGTTTTTTGTGTCAGAATTAAAATATCTTAATTTCAGTTTGGCTGTGGGCAGGAGTTCCTAAAGAGAAAGAAGTAAATGTCTGCTCTGACACAGTTTAGGACAAACCAATCTACTGATCTCCTGATTTTGAAGTGACAGGACTGCTTGCTCAGTACATCTGTTTCTGTCTCTGTTTCTGTCCATAATTATGTTATCTTCAGCGATGATAGTGGTTTATCCTGCTATAGAAATGTTAAACTTTGAGGCTAACTTTCCCATGGGGAAAAGTTTCTTTTGTTATCTTTTTCCCTTTTTCACCCCTTGTGTAAAACAAACAAAACATAAAACCCTAGTTGAAGAAACTGAAGCCAGGAAGCAAGCCATTCTGAAAAGTTGATGCATCTTGTGTTGAGATTATATATGTCAATGGGAAATTGGGAAATTGTGTAACACATGGTTTCTACGACCATATTTTATTGAATGAAAATATTCAAATGGCACATTATTTCCAATGGAGAGCTAAAGATAAGATCAGAGATCATGTGGCAGGCTCAATCTCCCTCCCCTCCTCTTTGTATTTGTGGAGAATCACTGTTCTAGTGACTCTCACCCTTTCTTGACTATATTTACAAAACAATGGTTTACCAGTTGCTCAACATGCATCTAAAACAAATTTGAAACCCTGTGGTTCAGATTGTAAAGGACAAGCATTTTCTGCACAGATCAACAATACCCCCCACTTTTAATCCAGGAATCAGTGCTAGTGATTGTGTACATCTTCCTTCTTATGTTGTTTGGAGGTATATTTCCTATTTTAATGATCATTCTTGCATCAGTGCCCGTTCTTTCCACCTACCTTTCAGTCTCTTTTTACTGCTTTGCTCTGTTGCTCCAAATTCAATAATAAGGTAACATCAAACTAATACCAAAAATAACATTTTAAAAGATATTTTAAAGCTAGAGGCAGGATCATCAATATATCTAATGCTCAATGGTCAGACTGTGGATAATTAAATCTTGAGACCAGAGCCATGGACAAGACTTATCTTTCTACAAACTCGATACAAACCCCAGGTTTGCAGAAAAATCTGAAATCTAAAACAAAACAAAACACTATGGATGTTAAACCCCCCCCCAAAATAATAGAAGCAGTGCCTGTAACTTTAAGAAACAAATGCCATCTGGGCTGTTGCTAGGCAACCACGATAGTATGTCCAGTTGAAGCCTTAATTGCTGTCAAGAAAAGGCAGGGGGAGGGTACAGGTCCCTTTCTGCCCTTGAGGGAAGAACACATTGTAGCCAGAACCACCAGCTTGCATGATTCACCCAGGCCCAGCTGCTCACTATTGTTCAACAACAGCCACCACATGAAAGCCAGTTGTGTGTAGTCATTACAGTTTCAGTGTAGGATCTGGGAGACACAGGTTCAAATCCCCACTCTGCCATGGAATCTTGCTGGGTGACCTTGTGCCAGTCTCACACACACTCAGCCTAACATATCAAGGTTGTTGTAGGCTTGCCATTCCCCCACTGGGGGTGGGGGCTTGTCCACTTTCAGGGCCCCCGATCAACTGGCCTGGATCCGGCTGTTGGGGGGAGCCCAACCAGCAGCCAGGGAAGACTGGCCAACCCTAGGTTGTTGTGATGATAAAATGGAAGTTAATGGTGTAAGCTGCTTTGGGTTCACATTGTGGAGAAAGGCAAAGTATAAATGTACTAAATAAATCATAAATATAGCTGGAGATGGGGGTAAGATAAAAGGTAGGTTGGTGGGTGGGTGAGAAGGAAGCAGGGAACTGTAAGAATACAGGGGCTACCAGGAAGAGGGAAGAACTAAATAGTGTGGGGAAGGAGAAACGGGGGAAAGGGATGTGTCCCTCACAAGTTCTTATAGATTCCCTGTTGTGCAACTTGGTCTGGCCTGGTGATCACCGGCACTGTGGAACTTGGCCATACTTCCCAGGGAGAGGCTTCTCTTTGTTGTTGTTCAGTCGCACAGTCAAGTCCGACTCTTCGCGACCCCATGGACCAGATCCCGCCAGGCCTTCTTGTCTTCCGCCGTCCTCTGAAGTTGGCTCAATTTCATGTCCGTTGCATCTATGACACTGGCTAACCATCTCATCCTTTGCCGTCCCCGGCTTCTTTGACCTTCAATCTTTCCCAGCATCAGGGTCTTCTCCAGTGAGTGCGCCCTTCTCATTTGGTGGCCAGGGAACAGTCAGGGTTGATTTCTTTGAGGATTGACTGATTTGATCTTCTTGCAGTCCAAGGGACTCTCAAGAGTCTTATCCAGCACCATAGTTCAAAAGAATCTATTCTTTGGCGCTTGGCCATCCTTATAGTCCAACTCTCGCAGCCATACGTGACTACTGGGAATACCATTGCTTTGACCATGCGGACTTTTGTTGGCAGGGTAATGTCTCTACTTTTTATCATGCTGTTTAGGTTCGCCATCGCTTTCCTCCCAAGGAGCAGGTGTCTTTTAATTTCATGGCTGCTGTCACAGTCTGCAGTGATCTGGGATCCCAGGAATGTGAAGTCTGTCACTACTTCCATGACTTCCCCTTCTATTTGCCAAGGAGTGATGGGGCCGGATGCCATGATCTTAGTTTTTTTTTTAATGTTGAGCTTCAAGCCCACTTTTGCACTCTCCTCTTTTACACTGAGCAAGAAGCTCTTAAGGTCCTCTTCACTTTCTGCCATTAGAGTGGCATCGTCTGCATATCTGAGGTTGTTAATCTTTTCCCCAGCAATCTTAATTCCCGCTTGTGATTCATCCAGGCCAGCATTTCGTATTATGTACTCTGCATATATATTAAATAAGCAAGTTGACAATATACATCCTTGTCGTACTCCTTTTCCTATGCTAAACCAATCAGTTGTTCCATATCCGGTTCTAACTGTCGCTTCTTGACCCTTATACAGGTTTCTCAAGAGACATGTGAGGTGGTCTGGTATTCCCATCTCTTTAAGGACCTGCCATAGTTTGTTGTGATCCACACAGTCAAAGGGTTTAGAGGCTCCTCTATTGCAGAGGAAATATCTACTTTAATTTGGAATGGACAGTGTATGCAAATGCTCAGTTGAAATGAGGCCCAGATGTTTCCCATCAAAAAGGATGGGAAAAATAATGTGAATTGGGTTTCTGCATGATCAGTTGTTCATGTGGAGTGCTTGTATCGATTTATATGTTAGCTTAATGGTAGAGGTGAGGGAGCCATGCCTGTCCTCCATCATGAAAGCTGTGAGTCACCCTAGGGGACATATTTATTTGACCATTCTTTATGCCACTTTCTGGGGAACATGCCAAGATGGCTTACAAAACAAAACATTATAAAAACACATGAAATATTGTAAAAGTAATTAATAACCATGATTCAAACACAGCAGAGTATGAAACAATATAAAATATGAAGCAATTTAAGCTGGGCATTAAAACGTTTCTTGGGCTGCAAACATACCATAAAATTATGTTAAAAAACCACCACCTTAATCAGAAGGCAGAGTTAATAGAAATGTTTTGTTCTGGTGCCTAACTGAAAGTAGTATAGATGACAGGAAAGGCATTCCACAGGCGAGATGCCACCACTGAAAAAGCCCCATTTTTTATTGCCATCTGCCTCACTTCCGAAAATGGGGGCACACACAGGGCATGTGAGCAAGATCTTAGCTGGCTGGTATTAACCCTTTCAAAAGTGTTTTACAGCACTAGAAGAATCTCAGCAGGGATGAATCCCAGACGTATATCTCAGGGGGAATATCCTGAATCAGCTTAAATTCTCCAAAATGAATCATCCTAAGCAAGGTCTCTAGGCTTTAATCAGTGCATGAGCTTGAAAAAAGGACTCACACATTTCCCCTGCATTTGGAAGTGGTACTTCTCCAGTATCTAGGCTTTAATCAGAGCTTGAAAAAAGGACTCACACATTTTCCCTGCATTTGGAAGTGGTACTTCTCCAGTGATACGTCAGCCCAGTATAAGCAGCAGAACTAGGGTTGCCAGGTCTCATCTTCTCCCTGGCAAGGGGATTTGGGGGGCATTCTGGGAGGGGGAGGGACCATCCTCAACACCATGATGTCACCCGGAGTGAAAAGAGTTCGTGCCGCGCATGCTTGCTCTGCAAGCAGGGCCATGGATGACTGTTGGGGGTGGGGCTTTCCCCCACCAGCCAGCTGGCTGGCGTCTGGGGGAGCCCTAAAAGTTGGGAGATCCCCTGCCCCCACCTGGGGATTTGCATCCCTAAACAAAACAAGTTCACACATGTTCTTTGTAGGAAGCACAACATTTTCCCACTGACCTGCAAGTTTAAAGAAAACAGTATTGCGTTGCCATAACTAGCTCTGTGTAAACAAGACAGATTGAGATAAACAAAAATGTATGTATTTATTTATTTTGGCATTTATATCCCACCCTACCTAACGGCTCAGGGCGGCTAACAAGCGGCGATGCTTAGTATTGCTTGGATGACCAATGAACAAGGAACAGAGTAAGTAGTGTACAGCTCTTGGATTAAAAAAATCCTAAATGGTAATTTTTTTTTTGAAGTATAACATTTATCTACAGCTGATACAGAGAAGTGTCTACTTGGAAACACTTAGGCAAATTAATCAGGGATAAATTCTGCACAGCACTAACTATGGCATGAGTTTTTTTTAAAAAAAGGTAGAATGAAGTAATGCTACACTTTGAAATGTAGTTTAAGTATCCAGTCAATTTGGGGAGGCAGATTAAAAGCGACATGTAACAGAAACACACCTGACTAACTTGCATCTTGTATTCCTTACACTTGGAAGTACAATGCTTATGGTAATGAATTTTATCTATTACAAGGGAAAACAATCACCTTTGATGACATTATAGAATAAACACATTTAACAGCATGCTGAATTGCTGAAGTATCATTTTCAACGACCTCATTAGTGTCACTTAATTAAAACTTCCTTGCTCTTGACTTTGATGCTGGTGCAGGCAAAAACACAGAGGGAATTGAACAAACAACTAAAAAGGAAAGGGGCATCTTCTCGTGATAAATAGCAGTGGTTGCTAATGAAACCAAATTATGTACCTTTTTCCTGCAACTTCGATAAAATAATATGAAACACACAGCAACTTTGCATCAAACAAATTAATCAGCCGTCAGCAGATTTGCCTGATAATAATCTCCTGCCCTTATTGATCATTTAAAGAAAGATTTTTTTTCCTGTACACAGGCATTAGGGTTGGTGATAATTAAAGCTTCAGCTTCAGGAATGCCATAATAACCGTTAATTAGCAGGATGCTATTTTCAACATAATTTGCTAATTAGGCAGGGAGCCGGTATAGTGTACGTACCTAATTATGAAAGGGTCTTGCGCTTTAAGCTCATGTGACTAGAGTGTAAATGACACCATTACAGGGGATCTGGCAGGGTTGATTTTCTTATTAAAGTGTGTTTTCCTCTGGAACATTTAGCCAATTTGATTCTATGGGTTAACCATTTATTTTAAACAGGCAGGCTTTTGCTTAATGCCTTGTCTGTATCCACAATGAGTAAATAAAAGAACGCCCAATTCTCAGCATTCTGAATTCTGTTTATTTTAAGACTCTGGTTCAGAATGTCAGTTTGTGGGTAAGGCCCTGTTCTAATTTTATTCTTGTACAGTTCCTGGTAAGTTTAATCACTTATGAAATAATAACCGATGACATCAGCAGAGAGTATTAAGGTTTTGCATATTTATTTCATATGAATGTTGCAAAGGACACATTCCAGCAGCATTTTGATGGCTGTGTTTTGACGTTACTCTCCTTAGGCACAGAGGTCATGCATGGGGTGCTTGTATAGAATTAATCTCTATTTGACTGTCAGGCATGATTTTTGCTCACTACTGTAAATCTACTAAGACAGAATGCTATCTAGTTCACTATAGCCATATACAACATCCATATCCTAATTTTATCCAGTAATGCTTTTAAAATATAGATACCACACTTTCTTCAACATGGCACTCAAGGTCGTCAGTGGCTGTTATAGGAGCCATTACCACATCACCAAAACTATCACCATCTCCATCATTCTGGACAAATGAATCAATGGTTACTGTATTTTTGGGACAACCACTAAAGGATGAACATAGCAACATGTAGCTGCTTAAAGTGGGTACTTGGGCCTGTATTGGAAGGTACTATTACATGTTTAGTAGAAGGGATATCTAAATACCATGCATTTTATCTGATGGGTTTTATCTATGTTTGTAAGTAGCCTTGAGCTCTGTAAGAAAGAAAGGTAGCTTATGAATGGTTAAATAAATAAATAAAAATAGGGTGAAGTTTATGGAATGCCAAAGACTGTCTAGCTGTTCCTAAAGATGTTCACAGTCATATAGTTTAAAACCTTGTTTTCTGTGTCATTTTTATTTCATATACAGATTACACAGGTGGACACAGTATCTGTCTGTCTGATGCTAATGAAGGTCAGGACAGATTATTCCATATTCCTTTGTAATCCCTAATATTTTGATAGTATATTGGAAAAATAGTAACCTACATCTCAAGATTTTGGGCAAGGATTAATAAGAGAAATAGTGTTACATTAAGGTCATAAAAAGATTTTTCCCTGATTAGCGCAAAGTTCTGTCTAGCATCATGTTTTCCATAGTAGCGATGCAGATGTCCCTCGAATGCTCCTAAGTAGCCAAGAACATGATAGCCATCAGAAACTGGTATTTAGTGGTATGCTGCCTTTGAATATGAAGGTTCTGTTTAGTCATCATGGCAAATAGGCATTGATAGACATATCTTTCATGTGTTTGTCTAATCTCCTTTTAAAGCTATGTAACCTAGGTAGCTTCCACACAGTGAGAATTCCCTGTGTTGCTTTCAGTGTTGCTGCTAATGTATGTAATGTAATGTAATGCATTTGCATTGCCAACAGAGCTTCCACATGGGAATTTTCGGCACACTTTCTTGTCTTCTTACTACAGTGTTAAAGCTCTGTAGCAATTACCATTAAAAAAAAAAAGACTTCAAAAAGCCCTCTAGTGATGTGGTGGGGGAAATGGCATCTGTGAGGGCTGATAGCAGGAAAATGGTGCCAACGTGGATGGATTTTTTTTGCAAATGTACACCTAGATGGAGACCCAGTTTGGTGTAGTGGTTAAGTGTGCGGTCTCTAATCTGGGAGAACCGGGTTTGATTCCCCACTCCTCCACTTGCACCTGCTGATGTGACCTTGGGTCAGTCACAAGCTCTGGCACAGCTGTCCTTGAAAAAGAGCAGTTTGTTTCAGAGCTCTCTCAGCCCCACCCACCTCACAGGGTGTCTGTTGTGGGGAGGGGAAGGGAAAGGAGTTTGTAAGCCGCTCTGAGACTCCAAGTGAAGGGCGGGGTATAAATCCAATCTCTTCCTCTTCTTCTTCTTCTTCTTCTTATAATGAACTTGGAGTAAAGCAGTAAAGTACTGAGTACTGGAATATTGAACTACTGATGGTGGCGAAAACCTGGAAAGAGAACAATTAGAGCATGACGTTGCGTTAATGCTCTGGTTTGGAAACAAAAGTGGAGAAAAAACTCTGGGCAGATTTAGTAACCACAAGAAGGGGGACCCATGATAGTCGCGGGGGGGGAGGAGAAGCCCACGGGAGGAGAAGGAAGCAGCCACAGGTGAGCCTTCTGTCCTGCCCCCCCCGGCACCCACAGTGAGGCCCACGCCCCTCCAAGTCTTCTCCCTCCTCCTCCTCCAGCACCAGCGGCGAGGCCTGAATTCAGCCCGCCAAGGTTTCTCCCTCCCCCCTGGGCGGCGGTGAGGGCTGAGCAGCTTACAGCCACCAGCTGGCCAAGGCTTCTCCCGCCCTCACTCCCTCCCTGGGGGCGGCGGTGGCGGCGAAGCTGTTCTCAGAGTGTTCCCTGTGCCTGCGCAGGGAACGCTCTTTTACTTTTGGGGGGATTTAAATATCCCCCGCATATTTTTTCCAAGTTTTCAGATTTTTCTGCACATCTGTGTATTGCCCCAAATGTGCAGGAAAATCTCCCTGCCCCCCCCAAGTGCCCCCGATGTGCGGATTTAGATTTCCGCATGGAGGGGGCATGTTGGGAATTAGATATATAGATTAGAAGTGCATCTTTAGGATAGCAATTTATATATGTTAATGTATTGTGCACAGAACTATTTACTTCTGTCTTGATTCAACTGCATATCAATTCAATTGGTAATCCTAGTATTATGGTAAACTGAGAAAAAAGTTCTCTTTATGTGGTCTTGACACCATAACTTTATGAACCTTGCTCTTCTAGATATAATGATACCACTTAAGTCTGTACTCTGTGTGCTAACAGTATGAGCTTCAGCTCCTTGTAACATCTGCAATGCAGAGCAAGTCCAAAAGCTCCCAGACATCTTTTCTGGTTTGAATGTTGCATCTCTTCCTCCCCCTGTCCTTTCCATTCCTTTGGCAACTGACCGGCTGCCGTTGCAGTGATGGAAGTGGCAGGTGAAAGAAAGAGTGCTCCTTTCTCCTGCTTCATTGTTTTGTCTCTTTCATCAGCTGGATATCATTGGAACAATTCCCAGTATGCACAGGGCACCTTATACAATGATGTAATAGATGGAGCGTGGCCGGGAAGGGAAGAAGTGAGCAGTAGGTAAATTGTGTAGGTGTTAATGTCTGGGTACTTTGGGGACCTCATGGTACTTCTGATGATGTCATTGGGAGCTTCATGGGGTCCAACCTGAGCATTCATAATTGGGATAACCTAAACTATGGGCTGAGTTTTCAGTTCACATCTTGGATTATGTGAATCTAATTGCAAAGGAAGGATTGGGACTTAGATACTGGGTGAGTTAAAATCTAAATGAAAAGCATACCAAACACATTAAAACAGGCATTAATTTAGTTGACTGGGGTTTTTAAAGCAAGAATTTTTGAGGTAATATATGCAAAACACTTTGAACACTCAAAAAAAGTGCAATATAAAGGCTAACAGTGATAAGAATACTTTCCTGGGACTAGGATCCATTGAGCAGACTTCAGTAGGAATACAGGAACATATGGAGCTGCCTTCTACTGAATCAGACTATTGGTCCATCATCGTCAGTATTGTTTACTCAGACTGGTGGCAGCTCTCTGGGGTCTCAGGTTGGAGTCTTTCACATCATCTCCTACCCAATCGTTTTATCTGGAAATGCCAGGGATTAAACACAGGACCTTCTGCATACAAAGCTGGTGCTCTTCCACTAAGCTATGCCCTCTCCCACTCAGGATTCTGCGTAGACCTATTTAATATTGCACTGTATTCATAACTGAGGTTCAGACCAGTTCACCAAAGACTTATTGTTCAGTGCAGAAGCAGTAGTAATCTCTGGCATGTATGCACATGGACAAAATAATATGTAAACTAGGCAATCATGGATACAGAAACTCTTGTAATAATGGTGCACATATTTGCAGCCACCAAAATTATGTGAATTGCCGGGTAGCTTTATCCATAATTGCCTGGTTAACATATTCATATGAATGTGTAATTTGGGGACTGCCAGGAATGCTTTGTGAGCACAACTGCATCTATTAATTTGTACAAATATAGAGAATCCATCCATCCATCCATCCATCCATCCATCCATCCATCCATCCATCGCCAAAATAAAAATGCTGGTGTAAATTTTAGATGTATAAACTTCCATTCCAGATTGTAATAGCTGCTTTCTTTGAGCCATTTTACCTTGTTTCATACAAAGCAATATTTCTCTTTTCCCCTTAAAAGGAATGAAAATTTAATTCAATAATAAATGAGCTCCAGCACGGCACAAGAGTCACTTAACTTAAATCTTTTTGTAGAGGTTCCCACTTAAGCAGCTTGAAAGAGAGTAAATCATTTTGGAGGAACGGACATCCCTGTTTCATTGCCACACAGTGGAGCGTTGAATTAATGGCCATCTCTTTAGAATGTATGGATATGCCTTCCAGCTGCTGGGCCTGACAGTGTTATAGCTCAATTAATGTGATTTTGATGTAATTGCAGATTGGGAATGTAGCAGCTAAAAGTTATATTTTTTCATAAGGATTGCTTTTCCCCCTTCAGACATAGGGATGAATAGACTAAATAGGCTGCTATTTATTTATAGTATTCCAATCACTTATTTAAAACAGAATTGCATGCATGCATCTATATTTAAAAATTGATGTTTCATGGAACAGGATACAAAATACCTGGCATGTCTGAATAAACAGAAGTCTGGAGAAAAATAATTTAAATAAGGTTTAGAACAACTACAATTTCATCAGTGGAAAGACATCATTGTTTTGCAGCAACCAGAAACAAAGAGGGGTTTTGTGAAGGAAGCATAAAAGAGAAGACTATCTGGAAGCAAGGAATTTTGATTGGTGACCATTTTTAGAGGCTGCAATCACACAC
The DNA here is from genome assembly GCF_001447785.1 of Gekko japonicus. Lineage (NCBI taxonomy): Eukaryota > Metazoa > Chordata > Lepidosauria > Squamata > Gekkonidae > Gekko > Gekko japonicus. The sequence continues at coordinate 266,038 of NW_015163156.1, forward strand.
TAAATAATGCACTTTCAATCCACTTTCAGTGCACTTTCCAACTGGATTTTGCCAGTTCACTCAGTAAAATCCAGTTGGAAAGAGCACTGAAAGTGGATTGAAGGTGCATTATTTAGTGTGTCTGATTGCAGCCTCTAGAGACCTACTCCCATCCCTCTACAGCAATCCTTTTATCCTTACTATTGTGTCCACCTGACTACACATTGAATCCTCTTCCTGTTGATTTGTGTTGCCTGACACTGTTTAATATCCAGTTATCCAGGTGACCAGTATGCCATAATGATGGTTCAACTAAACAAGGGGTAAAAAATGAACCACAAAGCAGAAGGGTCGGGTGATTCAAGCTAAAAAGTTATCTGGGTGACCATGCCTAAATAAATATTCAGATCCTTATCTTAACATTCAAAGTGGCTTACAATAAAAATTTCATAAAATTAAATTATAGCTAACTCTAGTGGCAGAAAGTGAAGAGGACCTCAAGAGCCTCTTGCTGAGGATGAAAGAGGAGAGCGCAAAAGTTGGTTTGAAACTCAACCTCAAAAAAACTAAGATCATCTGGCCCCATCACTCTTTGGCAAACAGAAGGGGAAGTCATGGAAGCAGTGACAGAATTCATGTTCCTGGGATCCAAGATCACTGCAGATGGTAACTGCAGCCATGAAATTAAAAGACACCTGCTCCTTGGGAGGAAAGCGATGGCAAACCTAGACAGCATAATAAAAAGTAGAGACATCACCCTGCCAACAAAAGTCTGTATGGTCAATGCAATGGTATTCCCAGTAGTAATGTATGGCTTCAAGAGCTGGACTATAAGGAAGGCCAAGTGCCAAACAATAGAGTCTTTTGAATTATGGTGCTGGAGAAGACTATTGAGAGTCCCCTGGACTGCAAGGATATCAAATCAGTCAATCCTAAAAGACATCAACCCTGACTATTCCCTGGAAGGCCAGATACTGAAGCTGAAGCTCAAATACTTTGGCCGCCAAATGAGAAGGGAGCACTCACTGGAGAAGACCCTGATGCTGGAAAAGATTGAAGGTAACAGAAGAAGGGGATGGCAAAGGATGAGATGGCTGGACAGTGTTATCGATGCAACAATCATGAAATTAAGCAAATTCCGGAGTACAATGGAAGACAGGAGGGCCTGGTGTGATGTGGTCCATGGGGTCGCGAAGAGTCAGACTTGATTGTGTGACTGAACAACAACAAACAATGAAATCAATACAGCTTTTTAAAAAGCCAATATTGATTAAATCACATGTGTAGGAACTTGGTGGTTTCTAACATTTACCATAGAGAACTAGTTAACTGCTTAGTACATGCTTATGGAAAAGCAAATTAATTCTGTAATACCAGAGCTCCATTGTAACTGTCCTGTCCCAGCACCCAGTAGTTCCATCCTCTTTAACTGAATGGGATAATCAGTGAGAAGAGCATATTATTTAAACCAAGGCAGGTTCTAGTATGAATATTCTACTGTGCAGGGCCAGCCCCAGCATCTTTGGTACACTAGAGAGAGAGAGAGGATATTTCGCTCTGTCTCCTTTGGCAGCATGACACCCTTCATGGCTCAGTTCAACTATGTGGACAGGCCAATCTTCTTACTGTGTAAGCCTTAGTCTTTGAACAGAAAAAAATAATATGAACTACTTCAAATGAGCACTTGCTCTCTGTCAAAGCACATGTAGGTTCAGTACATATATGACGGTCCCGTCCTCTTCCCTCCAATAGAGGCAAGACTTTCCCTCTGTTTTTCTTTTTTCCTCACCTTGTGTCAGTATGATATTTTACTGCTGGCTCAACCCAAGGACCTGAGGGAAGGGTTGGAATCACCCTTTAACTTAAACCTCTGAAAATGGCACTTGAGATGTTTTAAAATTCAAAATTAACTAAATATTTTATTCAACGTAGAGGGGAAAGGTCAGATGAAACCAGGGGTTGAAACTTTTGAAATAACTCAATATAGATTACTCTGAGGTAAAAACCAGTACATGCACAGACTTTAGTTCTTATGTTTCAGGCTAATGAGAGTGTCTTAAGCTATTCAGCTACTTAAATTTTTATGGTAAGAGGCTTTTGTTCCAGTGTTTTCCAAACACTCCAGTACACTTTGAGTATTCTCTGACTCTTTTGGTACACAGAAGGCTGGTACACCCAGGTCCCCTCTCTTGAAACACCAGTACTTGCTTTGAGTTTTAACTGACTCTTAAGGTCTCTAAAGGCAGTTTCTAACCCCACCAAACCAGGAATCTCTCCACTTCTCAGAGCTAACTCCCTGTTTGACTGCGTAGGAAAATTCTTCTCTCACTAAATTATCTATCCCCTTTCTTTGGCCCAAATGGGAGTCTTTACCTACTTCTCAATCTTCCTTGCCAACTTTCTTTCAGTTCTTTTGTCTGTGTTAAACTGCTCTCAGTCAGGGCTGAATTCCGAATCAGTACTTGACTCTTCTCAGCGAGAACTGAAATCAGACTGAATTCTCCACAGCATCCAGTTCAGAAGTCTTTCTCCGTTAGCTGATGCTAACCAATCAGATCTCTTGGAACAGCCTGTCACTCAAGGCTGTCTGGATCTGTGAATAATTAACCCTTCACAGTCCTTTATCTGTTTACACAGCACTTCTAAGCTTTTAAAAGTGCAGTCCGTCACAACATACTATGTACCTTATATCTTGTACATGATTGTAGCAGTGAGTAGCTACTCACTTGGATCCTTTGCTTGTTCAAGACAAAAAGATGTACTTAATAAAGAAGGGGCAGTCCTCTTTGTTATCCCTAAAGTGGATTAGGTTAGGTAAAGGTTTCCCTTGCTCAAAAGCCAGTCAAATCTGACTCTAGGGTTGCGGTTCTCATCTCCGTTTCCAAGCCAAAGAGCCAGTGCTGTCCAAAGATGTTTCCGTGGTCATGTGGCCGGCATGACTAAATGCCAAGGCGCACGAAATGCTGTCACCTTCCCACTGAAGCGGTATCTATTTATCTATTTGCAATTTCTTGCTTTCGAACTGCTAGGTTGGCAGGAGCTGGAACCAGAGACGGGAGCTCACTCCGTCATGCAGCCCTCAGTTCTTGAACTGCTGAACTACCGACCTTCCGGTCTGCAGTTCAAAGTCTTAACCACTTGAGCCACCGCAGCTCAAGCTTAAAGGGTAGTCCTCTTTATTTCATCACTTACCTGTAAGTGTCCTTTGAAGTAGAGTTAACATATAACACAATTAAGTGTCTCTTTACATAGCATTTTGGAAATAAAAGGGAAGGGTGAGTGTATCCATGTAAGAATAGAGTACCTCATCCTTGCCACTTTTCTGAACAGCAAACAATACTAGATATTAAAGGCCATACTTAGCAGGAGAAGATGCAATATAATCAGCTACCTCAGCCCACCAAAACAAGTATTGGCACGCCCGCACAAGCTACAGCCACTAATGAGGAATTCCTTATTCATCACATGGACTAATTAATGCACTATAACATATCCCCATGCAATTTGCAAGTCACAGATTGCATTAGGTGATACAAATGACTCATTTGTGAACCTGAAGGGTGACCTTTGGCAGGACTAGCTTCTGACCTCAGAAATATTAAAGAAAGGTTATTTCACCTTGCCATTGTCTCCAAATGCCAAAATAGCCCAATTAAAAGCCTTGACATGGAAGCATAGGAGCAGATGTGAGTCCTAAAGGGCATTAATTATTTTCAGTGTCAGCTGGTTGTATAACGGAGGGCAAATGAGAGTTTGGAAAGCTATTAAGCCCCTGTCTTACATGCACTGGGTCTAAGGTTTGAATTCAAAATAAGGTATACAGATGTGTATTTCTTTTGGGTGAACTGGACTGAGTTATATTTCATGGTGTGCTAGTTAGAATCAAATGCTCCCTTTATGATAAGGCATGGATATTTAAAATATAACCCATCAACAGCAATCTGTCTGGCTTTCATTGTATCTATATGAACTAATCATAAGTTGCCATCTCATGAGGTCAGAAGGATGTGCATATGTTTCTTCGTATGCTGTTTTTTCTCTTTCCAAGACTCAGCGCCACCATTGTGTGCACGCGCACACATGTGTTTTCTCCAAATGTGGTGACAGACGAAGATACTGTACCAAAACTAAGTCCCCATATGGCTGATTTTTATGTTTGTTGTAACAACATGCAGATTTAAAATAAACGAAAACACAAAGAAATTGCTGCTTCTACCCTAACACTTTGTAATTCTCTGCTCCAGGTGGGCTTTTATTAAAAGACACTGAAATGCCTTGATTCATCCTTAAAAAGAAATTAACAAGACCTCATGCACTCAAAAAGTTTCATTTGTTCGGGGCACGGTCTCACAGGATGTTCTTGCCCTGTATCACTTCTACTAACTTGAAAGAGCTTGGCAGTCATACATATAATCAGCATGGCTGTGAATTAAATCAGGCAAGTGACTAAACTGATTTATTATTACATCATCTTAAATTCTGCTTTGTATTAGTTCCCTATCTCCTGCTTTCATTGTTTTTGTTCTAGTCACAAATTGCAAGAGTTCTTGAAACCCAAAAGGAAAGTAGTTTTTTTTTTGCAGTCATCCATGCCTTTCAGATTGGACTGTATTTGCTATCTCCACTTTGCTATCATGTTGAGGCAGCATTTGTCTATTCTTTGGGTCTTGGGAACACTAGGTGATACAATAAAGATGCACACAGAGTAAACTATGAAGCTGCCTTATATGGAGTTAGACCAGTGGTCTAAAAGATCAGTGTGGTAGCAGCTTTTCAGGGTCTAAGGAAGAGGTAGCTGACCTTTTAAACGAGAAGTTCTGAGGATTGATCCTGAGACCTTTTGCACTCAAAGGAGATGCTCTTTGTTAATTTACTTTTGTAAATTTACTTGATTAAATAAATATTAATTTTTTTTAAAGGAGATGCTTTATCACTGTGCCGTGTCCCTACTGTGTGGAGAACATGGAATACTTCTCAAAAATGGGGCAGGAAATGACTACAGATAAGCATAGGTTTCAGAATGGCAAAGGTTGAGAAGAAAATTATGTTGATCCCATCAAGAAGACTGGGGGAGATGGAGTGGGTTACAGAACAGACACATGCAAGACAAAAGAGAACGTAGACTGTGGGACCTTGGTCAAGTCCTGAGCACTGGCAAAATGTCAGAGCACTTGTGTCCATAACTGAATGTGCTTTTGCTCAGAATAATAAGTTGTTACTAGACAGTACCTACTTCCTTTACACTGAAAGAGATCTAGGCTGTGATCATACACACAATGAGACCTGACATAGGCACAAGTGCTGGGTGGATTTGAAGGGCGTGTTCTCATGCTGTCAGGATGGTCTGATCAGGCCATCCCGACTCGGTGCCGTTGTCCCCCCCCCTTTGCAGTATGTACATAATTGCAAACCCCATAGGGAGCCCTCAGTGCGGAGGTGTGGTTCATTGATTCCTTGTTCAAGCACATGGGAAACAAACGGCACAACCCCCCCCAACTCACCCGCAGTTGCATCTGATCACACACTGACGGGAGGTGTGATCGTGCAACTGCGGGCCTATTTTCTCCGGAGAAAATAGCCTCGTTTCGCCCACCCCCGTTTTATCTGGCACGTGTGACCACACCCATAGATTATTAGGGATATGCATAAACTGAGTTTTAAAATAATTAATAATTTGATTACAATGAAATACTGATTATTGTAAATTAAACGGGCATGCAGTTAAAAATACAGTTTCCACAATGCCATTCTACATTCCAGTCTAAGCCTGCTGAATCAATGGATTTAGACGAGTAAAAGTTTTCACAGAATTGCACTGTTAGTGAATTATCCATGGAAGAGATGGGCTTTGATAGGCTTTAATGGGACTGGGAATGTCTATCTCCACTGGCGGTAAGTGTGTTAGCAGGACGGTATGAGTTACTGGGAAGGTAAAATTCAGGACTGGGATCCGTATTACAGTGAAAATCAGAAGACCTAGTTAGGCTCATGTTTTGGCTTGCTCTAGCCCAGTCTAAGTTTTGTACATGTTGTTTTTAAACAACAGACCAGACCAGGGTTGCCAGCTCTGGGTTGGGAAATACCTGGAGATTTTCAGGGGTGGAGTCTGAGGAGGGCAGGGATTGGGTTGGGAGGGACTTCAGTGGGGTATAATGCCATAGAGTCCATCTTTCAAAGCAGCCATTTTCTCCAGGTGAACTGATCTCTGTCACCTGGAGATCAGTTGTTGTCCCAGGAGATCTCTGTCCAGCACCTGGAGGCTGGTAACCCTAGACCAGACTCACATGCCATATCAAAACATTTTGGAAACTCTTCTTCCTTTCAAAAGCAGTTTCTCATGCAGAGAGGGAGGGAGAGCAGCTGTTGCTAGAGAAGATCATGTCAGACGCTTCCATGGATTCACAGAGCAGTGCTTTGTATCTTGGCTTATATAGTACCAATTAAGAAGTCACAAGGATTAGACATCGTTGGCCAGGACAAACAAGGGGGTATCACTTACTGGTAGAGTGCATACTTTGCATTCAGAAAGGTTTGAACATTGGCATCTCCAGTTAGATGATTTTTAGGTAACAGGTGCTGGGAAATATTGGTCTCTACCTAAGACCCCAGAGATTCATCATCAATCAGGACAGGGAATACTGAGCTAGGTAGACCAGTAGTCTGACTCATATGAGGCCACTTCATATGGTCAAAAAATATCCTGTGTGGACTGTCAGACTCTTAGCAGAACTACCTTTCATCATTCATAGTTTTTCAGCCTTAGTGAGAATCTTTTCACTGGGTTGCAGCCTACAAGTATTGCAAACAGAGGAACTATACAAGAAGCATAATCTTTGACCCTTCCAGCCATAACCTTCTCAGGATTCTAGTATTACCTGTAACAGTGTGGCCAGGAGAAAGTCCATTGGTATTAGCTTTCACTTTATTACATCTTAAGTCCATCTTTCAAAGCAGCCATTTTCTCCAGGTGAACTGATCTCTGTCACCTGGAGATCAGTTGTTGTCCCAGGAGATCTCTGTCCAGCACCTGGAGGCTGGTAACCCTAGACCAGACTCACATGCCATATCAAAACATTTTGGAAACTCTTCTTCCTTTCAAAAGCAGTTTCTCATGCAGAGAGGGAGGGAGAGCAGCTGTTGCTAGAGAAGATCATGTCAGACGCTTCCATGGATTCACAGAGCAGTGCTTTGTATCTTGGCTTATATAGTACCAATTAAGAAGTCACAAGGATTAGACATCGTTGGCCAGGACAAACAAGGGGGTATCACTTACTGGTAGAGTGCATACTTTGCATTCAGAAAGGTTTGAACATTGGCATCTCCAGTTAGATGATTTTTAGGTAACAGGTGCTGGGAAATATTGGTCTCTACCTAAGACCCCAGAGATTCATCATCAATCAGGACAGGGAATACTGAGCTAGGTAGACCAGTAGTCTGACTCATATGAGGCCACTTCATATGGTCAAAAAATATCCTGTGTGGACTGTCAGACTCTTAGCAGAACTACCTTTCATCATTCATAGTTTTTCAGCCTTAGTGAGAATCTTTTCACTGGGTTGCAGCCTACAAGTATTGCAAACAGAGGAACTATACAAGAAGCATAATCTTTGACCCTTCCAGCCATAACCTTCTCAGGATTCTAGTATTACCTGTAACAGTGTGGCCAGGAGAAAGTCCATTGGTATTAGCTTTCACTTTATTACATCTTAAAAATTAAATTCACACTGAGCAAATCTGTTTCTTCTTATGCTAAGTCCAAACGTTAAGGCAAAACAAAAGAACTAATTTTGTGTCCCAATTGCAAGTTAACAATGGATGAAAAACCAGGTGTCAAGAACGTACCTTTCTTTCGTCAGTGACAATCTAATATAAAATAATATCTGTGATGTATTATAATAAACTTGATGGCACATGGCTTGCATTGTTCCTTTTACATTTATTGTGTGAACTTTCCCCCCCTTTCTATGGAAGCAGCTGGAGAATGTAAATTTCAGATTTAACTAGCTCCATACCATTGCTTGTGGGTCCTTTTCCCAACTAAGGGGGGGGGGGTTAATGACAAAATATTATCATCTGTACAGGCTGTTATGACTGTACCATTGCATATCACCCTGCTGAAATGTTCCTTTAAATAAGGCTCACAGAGTTCACTTTCTGAAGTTCAGTGGCTTCTGTTATCAATAATTTAGGATAATATTCCAGTGGTGTCTGAGTGCCTGGACCACCCCATTTTCCTTGTCAGCTTTCTCATACCCTAGCAGTCCAGTGAACTTGATAAGTGTCCCATCATCCAGTTAATCAAATTACTTATGAACCAAAATTGACAGTTTTCATTAATTATAAAGGATTATTCTAATTGCAATTCAAATTTATTCATTTAGAACAGACGGCATTCAGTAATATTTCAGGAAATTTGCATATTAAATGGAGGGGGTCGTCCATTAAGTATGGTAATGTATGCATATTTCCTTATTTTTAACTTCTGGGCCATATGCACGGCTGCTACTTCAGCAGGTGAAAAACCAGAACGTGCTTAATTTGTTCAACAAACACAGGGGCTGTAACGCATCTTTTGGCACTAACCACCATTGTCCTTCCCCATCTCTATTCCTCTCACCTACTACTCTCTTTCCTCCTTCCAAAAATTACTGTTATGGTTTTCAACAATTTTTTTATTAATAAACCTGCTTAAAAAAAATAAATTGTAGGCACAGCTGGTAGGGGCTGATTGAAATGTTTTGCCATCGAAGCTGTGTTCATTAATTTCTTCAAGATGCTGAAACAGGCATTAAGGTTGCCTGTTGGAGTCCTTCCCAGTGTCATGTGGAACAGCAAGGGGGCTAATCGTCAGCCTTGTAACATCAACTGGTTACCCCCCTCGTGCGGTGTGAACCTTTCCCCTCCAGTGAAAAATGAACCTGTCTGAGACAAAAGCACAAACTATGCAGGCAATGAGACAATGCCATTACTCAAGCCCCTATATAGGTCTCTGTTCCCTGATCATTAAGAATCATATCTTCATGATATTAATAAACACCTCCCCAAAAGCCCAGAACTCAACCTGCACTCAGGTATATTTATATTCACCTCTTTGTCAATATCATACAGCTTGAAGGCCACTGGAATATTTCGCTGCCTCCTTCTCAGCCCAACTTTTCAACAACGAAAACCTTTTGCTCTCACCTCGGGTGAAAATTGTGTTGTCATATATCATGTGGCTCAGTCAGCAAGGAATTTAACTAACATACCCAGAAATTATTTCTATCGTGTCTTAATGATTTTACTAAAACATCTGTCATCTCATTTATTATTGGTGAGTGGGGGAGACAATTTTTCAAGAAATCCATTTCTTACTTTTAGCAGGTTTATTTCATTTCCTGCCTTTAAAACACAGACATAGTTGTTTGTGTGTGTATATGTGTATTTTATTTCTACTGAATTATTTTGCTCTATTTAAATATCACCTTAGACCCTTTTTTAAAAAGTTGAACCATGTATTGCTGACTAGCTTTAATATTGCAGCTAAGGTGCATGGACATAAATCCTATGGAAATTCAAGGGATGCTCCTTAGTGTAGGATTGCAGCCTAAAATATTTTAAGTAGGTGAGGGTGGTTTTTTTTCCCTTAGAAAATGTTTCAGAGAAGAAAATTTAGGAGTAGATGTGCTGACTACATTTGCCAAAGTATTTACCTCAGAATAGTCTTGTTAAGGTCAATGGACATGCTTTGCTCTATATAGCAATTAGCCATTTTCTGGAAAAACTACTTTACTTTTTTGTGCCAATCAAAGCATATTTAAGTATAAAGTTCAGTGAATTGAACATCTGCTTAACTTCTCTGATTAATCTGATCTCTGTGAATAAGCTGAAATGTGTAGGTTTTGACCCTAAAATTTGGCTTGAGGACATTTTCTCTCCATGTTACTTAACTTTGTGGCAAAGATTGGTTGAGAATAGGGTTGCCACCCCCCTGAGGGGGGCGGGGGTTTCCCTGTTTTCCAGGGGGCCCAATCCACCACTGGCCAGCTGGCAAGTGGGGGAGCCCCACCCCCAAAGATCCCCATCCTGCCCGATGTGCCTGGTGCAATGATGTCACCCAGTGGTGATGTCATCGTGCCAGGCACATCACGCAGGGGGATGTTCTAGCATTTGCCCAAAAACTAGAGCGTCCCCTGCTCAACATGCCTGGCATGATGACATTACTTCTGGGTGATGTCATCATCCAGGCATGTCAGGCAGGATGGGGGTCTTTGGGGGTGGGGGGTTCCCCTGCTGGCTAGCTTGCCAGTGGCAAATTGGAGGCCCCCAAAGCAGGGGAAACCCTGTGCCCATTGGGGGGTTGGCAACCCTATTCTCAACCAACTTTTGCCACAAAGACTCCTGGACCAAGACTGGAGCCCCCCACTGGCAGGTAGGTAAAACATGGCAACTCTAGTTGAGAAAATCATCAGTACAATGTGATTTGAAATAAAAAGTTAAAAATTAAAAAAAATCATCAGTGGGCAGTTGTTCCAGAGTTTTCTGAATCCACCATCTGCACAGATTACTACTTTGACAAAGTTCTTGTTTTGTAGTTCCTGGGTCCATAAATCTGGACCACATTGGCTTAAATACATATATACTTGTCAAAGGTATGTAAAAAAAAATCTGAGTAGGTTTTCCATAAATTATAACTTTAGTTTTTCTATGAGAACCATGATGAGTCAGGGGAGCATTTTCTTCTTGTAAAATGATTTTTAAAACAACAACAACAATGAACATGATTTAGAATTGTATTTAAGCTCAAAGAATAAGGATCCCAATGTGGTGCCATGGGTGCCATGTGGTGCCATGTGGTAAAGGTCAGTTGTAAAGGTGGTGCCATGTGGTAAAGGTCAGATAAAATAAACCATGGGTTTGCACCATGTCTGACAGGAGCTCTGGCAGCCATCATTGGGGCAGATTTCTTCCTTGTGCTTCCTTCATGAGCAACAAAGATGATGCCATACCAAGGCAAATTAATGTTTTTAAATTGTCCTTAATTGTGAGAAAACTCACCCCAGATTTGAGAGAAAATATGTAAATAAGTGACATGAGTATGTGTATGTCATAATTATGTTCAAACTACCACAACTGCAGTTTCCTCTCTGGTTTTATATTGCCCCTGAACAATTTCCCAATGGTACAAGCTCCTTTGCTTGTATTTGCAGTTCAGTTGTAACCTTCAGTGAGACATTATGATAATAGTGAAAGTGAATAAGAAAGAAACCCAAACTTGAATGGGGAGATCAATATTGAATTGGAATAGGACTTTAAAATTAGTTTATGTGATTGGTACCCAGCAACTCGTGGTTTGCATCTCCATGAACAGACCTGCTAGATCCATGGGTGCCCATACTCTGTCCTCCCATTTCCTTCCTTCCATTGTTCACAGCCAAATAATTAAATATTCCTGTTTTTGCAGCAAACCATAATTTGATGATACATATGAACCATCAAACTGTGGTTTGCATTTTTGCTGCAGAGTTTGAGCTTCTGGTTTGCAGGGAAAATGCAAAAGCAAACAGCAAAAACTAACTAATTATATTACCATACATGATGAGAAGGGGTGGAGGAGAGTGTGTGGTCTCAAGCCTAAGGGTTGTCCGTGCCTTATTCATATGGCTTGTGGTGACATCCGAACTAAGCCATTAAAACACGATCCTAAATGTGATGCTGTTTTCCTCTCACTTTTGGTAGCATTCCATGGGACTAAAAGTTCTATGTGACCAATAGTATTTACACAATAAACAACTCTGTTTAGAATTCTCTGATATAAAAGATGGTAAACAACTCTAACATTCCATATGCAAGGCTAAATTAAGGGGGGGGGAGATCATGTGACCATTCAAACTGAATGGATTCCATATGGCTAAAATAAGATGCTTCTTTATAGAAAACCCTGCTTTTGCAAAGATTTATGTACTTTTTCTTCTGCTTAAATGGACTTCAATATTTGTTCAAAATGGTAGATTCAAAATGGGATGTGGAATGGTATTGTATAGCCTGATCTCCTCAGATCTGGGAAACTAAGCAGGGTCAGTACTTGGATGGGAGACCATAAGGAACACTTTGCAGAGAAAGACAATGTCAAATCACCTCTGTTTGATCATTTGCCTTGAAAAGCCTATGAGGTCATCATAAGTCGGCTGTGACTTGACAGCACTTTACACACACACACACACAGAGAGAGAGAGGGGGGGTTCAAAGCTCACCAAAACATATGAACTTTCACTTTCACACTAAAACTAGCATTATATGCGTATAAAATATTTGTGTGTTGACATAAACATTTATGTTCTCTGAAAAGGGGAGTCTGCATTGGCTAGACAGGTTTAAGAAACACACACACCCCCAAGTCATAATCCAAAACCAGCACAGATTTGTTAAATTTTTGCTTCCTTCTTCTATAGCACTGTTTCATGTCATGGCAACTTTATGAAACGCCGTCCTCACCAACAGTATAAGTGATCTTAGAGTACAGGACCAACAAAGAAACTATCCCAGGAAACTATTAGAAATATTGCAAATAGTGAGAATATTGGTTCTATTCTAGTTACTTTTTTGTGCCCCATAATTACAAAATATTATTGAAATCATATGTTCGGGATCAAAACATTAAGTGGACTGGTATAGTCCCAGAAAAACAATATTTCTGATTAAGGAACATATTTGTGAGATGAAGCTGCAAGATTTTGAGGGGGAATAAGGACTTCATGGGCCCAGTTCAGTTTGGAAAAAGGCAGGTGTGGGTGCCTAATCTGATTTCTTCTTCGTCAGAGTTAGGGATGGGTTCTCAGACTATAAACATTTATTTATTTATTTATGTAAAGCTGATAAATATCCTGCATATCCTGAGGTTGGCCTTCAGAGTATTTTACAGCATGAGATATCTAAAGAATATGCCACTCAAGGAAAACAACATTAGAAAATACTTTCTTTTCATAATGTTTAGGTCAATACTGGAAACTCTTCAAAGTCGGACACATTTCCTGTGGTGTGCAGGGTCATGACAGTGAGGCCTCAGGTGTAAGTCCTGGTCCTTTTGGCTGTGTTGGAATGTTCTGTAACTCTCAGTTGGATGAAAATTCATTATTTATTTTCCCAGTAGATCAAAGTGTTAATAGCAGTGTTGTTCCAGAGAAACAGAGGCATAGTTGTCATTCATTGATCCAACTGGGTTTAAAGATGTTGCTGCAAGCATTTGAGTTAATACATCCCCCTGCCCAACCCCTATTTATCTAGCAAGTGAGATGCTGTATTATGCTGCATGTAATACATCTGCTATAAAAAAGAACATTGGACAGCACTTGATGTAGTAATTGTTTACACTGTTGCTTTTATCTATATATGGAGTGAGCAAACAAGGAGATTCAGAGCTACAGTATTCAGGAGGATTCAGTCCAAGCAGTAGCAAGGAGAGAAAGAAGCAATGAGCAGGCACATTTAGTATTATCAAAGTCATCTGCAAACATGACAAAGTGAAGTGGTACCCCACAAAGCAGGCACCCTTTCAACTTTGCATTTGGGGGATGCATGGTCCCCACAGTGCACCTAGTACCCATGACTGCCATATTATATGAATTGCCCAATTCATAAAATATGGTGATAGTATGTACTGGGCGCGTTATGGGGATCATGCACTCCTGATGAGTACAGTTGGCAGGCTCCAAGTTTGTGTGAACATGACATCTTCACAGGCCATAATAATACTTAGCATATATAGTGCTTTCTGTGTTCAAAACACTTTGCACATCTTTACACATGTACAATCCTTGCAACAACCCTACAGTATCATTATTTCCATCTTAGACATGGGAGACTGAGAGAGTGGCTTCTTTTAATGAGTAGTTTTTACCGAGTCTTCAACCTTGGTCTCTTGTGCAGAAATGCTTGAATCTTCTGTGCTGCCAGATTAATATTCATTATGAAATTGATTACTGAGACTATTTTTTAAATTACTTGTAAGAAAGAATATTTGGTGAAATGTTGTACAGCTTTTTATTCTGTTGAAATAAAACTGGTGGACAATTTATTGAAAGTTCACTAAGAAGATTATGTATTATCTCCAACAAAAATATGTATAGTCTATATATAATACCTGTTTTAGCCAAATTGCCTTATTTTATTAATAAACTTGGGGAATTATGAATATTAAATGGCAATAAGCATAAAATATAGGATCATAATGTGTGTATATGGGAGTTAGAGTTCCCAGGACCCAGGAATAGATGCTGAGGCTAGATTGCTAACGTAATGATTTCTTTAATAAAGGTTTTTCAAGCACACAAACAAAAATCATGCATACACACGATACAGGGCTAAGAATACATATTAGAAAGTACAGAGATGCTTGCATGCGCAGGAAATATCGCTGGATGGGTGATACTTTACTTGTCCAGCGAGATGCTTGGATCATGCAGCAAAAAATTACACAATAAGGGAAAAGGGATTGTGAGTTGACCAGCAACACACATGAACTGATTCCAAACAAGATAGAATAGGGGTAGGAGAGGCAAGAGAGAGAGAGCAAAGGAACAAGGTTCTCCTTATATACCTGAAAATGTGACCTGAGGCAGGGGCTTATTTGGTCACCTGGTCCCCAGGAGATATTACCAAAACTTAAGCTAAGTATGGGGCAGAAAAGGGATTAATGGTTGGGGGATTAATAGTCCAGGAGAAGGGCACTTATTTTGGGAACACAGCTCTGTCCATTGCCCTGACACACTCTTTTCACAATTCAGCAAAGCAGTCATATTTAAGAATCTTTAATAATGCCATCTGAAGTGGCTGCATGGCAACACCTGGAAAGATGAAGGAAAGTTAAATATAAGAGGTATTTAAGTACATGAGAAAATTATTACATGACAAGTGGGAGACCCATAAAGTGGGCATCTCATATTTCCTTCCCCCACTGTTTCCTCTTTCTCTTTCCTGAAAGCCCCCATAGCCTCTCTTCCTCTCCTTGCCTCCTGCTCTCCTTCCCACCCACTAACCAGCCTACCTTTATCTCCCTCCCCCTGTCCATCTTCAGTTTTCTTTCCTTCCCTATCATGGCAGATTCTCCCTGGGAAAAGTCTGGCTGAGTTACTCTATACTGTCTGCTGGGCCATGCCCAGTTGCACAGTAGGAAACCTGCAAGGACTTGCAAAGGGCCACCTCCATGATGGCCACTGCAGAGGGCATCTTTTGTTTTTTTAAAGGTACAGGTGCTGTTTCTATTATTTTCGGGTTTTTAAACCCCCAATGTAATTTTTTATTTATTTATTGTTTCAGAAGAGGGTGAATGGAAACAATTCTCCAACAGTTGACTGGCAGTCTATTAACAGATGCAAGTACTGGTGCTGGTCCTAGGTGCTGGGAATGAGGTTTTAACCCTTTTGTACATATAAGGTCTAATCCAGAGGGAACCTGTACCAAAAAACTGATTTCCAGGAAGGAACTGTTCTTCTCCAAGTCCAAAGGAATGAAGGGGGAAAATATAATTCTCCTCCTTTCCAAGAAATGATCCACAACAGCCATCAATTCTGACCTTCATTTCTACACAGATTTCCTTAACTGAGCAGTGTGAATGTTCTGACACTCACCAGGTGTGCGTTTGCTATTTCTACCTTGTACAGTGAACAAAAATAATTTTACCCCCAACTATTTTTGGATAGCAGATTAACATGCTGAATATGAATGTTTCAAAATATTGAACTACTTAAGGAGTGCCTGTAGTTTCCTTGTATGAAAAAACCCACAGAAAACTAACAGTCCTCATGAAAGCCAAGAGAGACTCATAACTGTAACAGGGACATTCATTGACCTGCACATCCTTCCCGGCTCTGCCAAGTATCTAAGTCTATTTGTTCTAAGAAATATTTAAAGAAGAGAGAAAATTACCAGGTATTTCTAAGATTAGTTGGCGAGCACACATCAATGCATTATTTATTACAAAAAGGAACTCCTTTCTAAATAAAATATATAGTTTAAAAAATCATCTCTATCTCTTAAACACACTATATTTCCTTTTTGTACTGCATAATTTCACCAAGACAGAGGGAAAATATAGTTAGCAGATAACAGGGAATTGATTGTATGTATCATTCTACAATTAATGTTGGCTAAGAATAATTTTTTTTGTCAAAACAATTAAAGATCTAGTTAGGACTGAGGTATAACATGTATCTCCTGTTTTGCCCCAGAGTCAGATTATGTCCAAAACAGGAGATTTTGAGACCAGGGACTGTGTGAGGAAGGAGATAGGGACATATACAATAAATAGGAAGCCAAACCGGTAATATTTTCATCTACATAATTTTTGTGAGGCAGTAAATTAAAGTGTGGGCATTGTCCACCTCACACTATGGTAAGTATTTCTATGTAGTACTATGTTAGTACTAATTTCTTGATGAATTTCATGAAATGTTACTTACAGAGACCTCAGATTGGCATTTGTGGTAAACAAATGTTTAAAACAATTATACAAGATTATAAATTCAACATACATTTTAAATGCAGAGCAGAATTTTTATTTTTTCTCTCTTTCACACATACACACACTCAGCCTTCCTAAAGATCCTTGAAGGCTTGATTTACATGTTTAAGAAAATAACAAGGGCATGCAGTAGTAAATTCCTGATATGGTAGAGTAGGATTGGGAAGGCAGAAGACTTCTATTGGGAGGGTCCTAGCCAGTAATGTTGTGATGTCACTTCCAGCGCAGAAGAGATATTATCATGTAGTCTGTCCCAAACTCTATGGTTTTAACTGTAGAGTTTTAGGAGAATGCTAGAGCATCATCCAACACAAAGACATCAGTTCCAGGTCATGGTGGAAGAGATGTCATGGCATTTCTGGTGTTGTTGGTTGCCCCCCCATTCCCCCAGAATTTCCTTCCTGCTGCTTAGGAGGAGACCTGGCCTTCCTGTGGTAGAATGGGTTGTATTATGTTGGTCTACAAATGGAAGCTTATAGTTTGGATATTCCCCTATCTTAAAAGTACCTTGCAAACAGAAAACCAGCACAACAAGCACAAAGACCTGTCAGAAGCTTTCTCCTTCCTGTGCAGGGTGCAACCCATTCTACCACCTCTTTGCCTCCTTATTCTCCTGCACACATAAGCCAGGTGTTACTTTCTATACTTTCTAGGATGCTTGCTATGTAGGCTCTCATGTGATGGTTTGTGGTGCCATTCAAAGAAACCGCAGGTTTTTTTCCATAGTTTTTGCTCTGTGAATGAACTAAAGAATATCATTCCTGTGCATCTCCATTCAGTGTCCTGAATTGGACTTTTTCTCCATCATGGTTCTTGGAAACTGAACTGAGGACATAAAGCCTTACACTTCCTGTATACTTGTTCCATTCAAACATTTGATCAGTGGTGTGGTTGCCACCAAAAGTCAAACTCATCATTCCCCCTCCTTTCCCATTTAATATGGCTGACCTACTTGACAAAGCTCACAGCCAGGGGGAGCCTTAACCACACAGCAGTGCTTTACCACAGCAGTCATTCTTTTGGCTGAATTTTTCAGTTAGGCCTTGGCTTCCTGTGATGTTTGCCATGTGAGGGAAAAAAACTCCTTCATATTCATATGCCTAAATATAAATAGATAACTGCTAGATAAGATCAGTTATAGCTGTGACTCCGTTTTCTTTTCTAATTTTTCATTTTTTGTTGTTCTTACATTCTAATCTCTGAAGAGAAATATTTGCCTTGTTTTATGTGAGAACCGATATTTAATTGGGCTGGGAAGGTTAGAACTCTTCTGTTAATGAGTGTAATATTCATAATAAGAAGTATCCCATTAAGATAAAGGACAGTTTCATGTGTGTTATTGACTTTGTATGTAGAAAAAGTGGGTTAGTTTGAACATTTTTAAGTGCTTGGTGCCCTATGTGTGTGTGGGGGGGAAGCATCACATTTCACTATGTAATTCACTTTGCTGGCACTGATGAGGGATGATTTTTCTTCTCAGTGTGGCATAATATTAATGTTTCTGCTTGCTGGCTTCCAAGCCTGTGGGTCAAAGCTCATGTTTCACAACACAGAACACCCAATCATAAATCTTCTTAAATAATACATGATGTAGTAGAGGGTCACTGTAAGGAAAGCCAGTCAGTCTGAACAAAGTGGCATTGATGCATGGCAGCAGGAGGAGACTGGCTTTGGACAGGTATTGCATGAGGAAGCAGACTGGAGCCCTTTGCATCCTTTGTCTAGAACTGCTATGCTTATGTAACACACTAGTAGGGCATGTATTATGGTGCTTAAGATTACAGTTAATAATGCACACTGTGCCATAAGCAAAAGAAATAGGTCTTTGCCCCAAAAGTGCATGGCAACATGGAGAGAACAGAGGAAAGAATTTTGGATAAAAAGAGATTATATCCTTTTCCAGTTACTAGGCTGACAACTTTTTTGCATGTGTTCATTATATTCAAGACCCCTTGATTCATGATTCAGTGTTGGAACACAGCAAACTTATAGGCACAGACCTGACAACCAAATCAGTAACCTGTGGCTTTGAAGGAACAGAGGGCCTGGTTCATGCATTAGGCTTTTCACAGAATCCATTAAGTCATCTTGCAAGTGACTCTATAGGAAATTAATGTGTAAGTCTTGTACATGTTAATTGCTACAAAATCTTTTTTTTAAATAACCAGATACCTGCAGTAGCTTTAATGACAGCAGTTCAATGATTCAGACATACATTTTAGTGTAAATTTTACTCAGGAATCTGACTGGACATGAGACTTCAGGCAAGCTCAGATTTCCCCATTTAATGTTGGAAACAACTCTGAACATCCTGTGACATACCCATAGAGCTGACTTTAACACTGCAGTGAATGGGAAGTTCTTGCTCCCTGAAACGCCCATCTGCACAAGGCGATCTGTAGACCTGGGTTTATATTTTGATATGTATCTGAAACAAGGGAGCAGTACACAGCAATGAATAAAAGCATATACAGTGGCTTGGATCCTAAGCCTGTTTTTTGTTTGCACAGAGTCCTATGTTTATTTAATGAGATGTGGTTCACAAAGTAAAATATGACATTTAGATCATGAAACAGTGTAAAAATGAATAACAAAACCATAAAACCCAACCCAATTGCTAGAGAAACAGGCTGCCTCCATCATGGACTAAGACAGGTGTAAGTGAATCCAAGCCAAGGTGTATAAGATGCATACAAATGCAAAACAGCACTATATAGTAGAGAAAGATACTATTGTGAAGTGGGGTTCCCAACCTAGTTAAGCCTTTAAGCACTTTTGGAAATTTGTAAAAAGGTATTGGACACCACTACAGCATGACTGCCACAAAATAGTTCCAGGACAGGCCTTCCCCTATGATGGAGGCAGCTGCTTCCAAGTACACATTCCTTGACGATAGCAAAGTGATACCTCCACAGCTCTTCTGAAGCACCTCCAGTACCAAGGGGTGGAAGTAAAGCCAGGATTGGCTCTTTGCTTTGGGGCAGAGTGAGATTGTATGGTTTCAGTCCTGGTTCACGCAAAAGGGGGGGGGAGAAGTCAGCCTGTCTAGCTGAGGACACACAGCAGTGACTGGGATGGCTCAGCATTTTGCCAGTTAGTTAATTGGTTAATTGGTTCCCTGCTCTTCTGTTTCATTTAAGACATTTTGATTTCATACCCTTCCACAAGACCTAATATTCAAGAAGCAACTGGGCACCAGGAAACACAAGTGGGCACCACGCTGGGGATAGTTGTTGTGAAGTTTGTAATTGTTGTGAAGTTGGTAATTGCAGTATGTATGTAGATTTCTTTGACTATATAGGCTGGAACCCTTATCTTTAATTCAAAATGAATATTAGAATTAATTTTGTGAATTACAGTCCTGGCAGAAAATTTACATGCCTTACTATGGATGTTTAATTTTGCCTGAAACTGAATTATAGGTCCCATTCACACTGGCCAGAGAACGTGGGGGGGGGGGCTTTTCGCTGCGCCATACTTTTGACCCGGCCGAACGCAATCAGACGCAACAGCAGGGAATCGGGGGTAGCAGTTT
Source organism: Gekko japonicus (assembly GCF_001447785.1). Lineage (NCBI taxonomy): Eukaryota > Metazoa > Chordata > Lepidosauria > Squamata > Gekkonidae > Gekko > Gekko japonicus. The sequence continues at coordinate 286,050 of NW_015163156.1, forward strand.
GTCAGCACACATTTCCGGCGCGCTTCATGCAGCGCTGGAGCGATCAGACGGAGGATGTCCGTCTGTGGCCCATCGCAAGCATAAAATAGTGGAGTTTCTGCGGTAGCTTTTAACTCCGGATCTTCGGCGGGATGCAATGGCTTGCCAACGGGCACGCGATGCTTGCCAGATGCGCGTGATACTTGCCAGATGTGCTTGTGTGATCATGCATTCCTTGGCATTGCCCTTCTTTGGAATTAAAATGCAAACTTTCCTTTTCCAGTCCTGTGGCCACTGTTGCATTTTCCAAATTTGCTGGCATATTAAGTGCAGCACTGTAACAGCATCATCTTTTAAGACTTCGAATAGCTTGGCTGGGATACCATCACCTCCACTAGGTGTCAGCTGTATTTTGGCTCAGGAGATTTTGTGCTGTTAATTCAGTATCCAAAAAGCCTTCATTGGTTTTCCCCCTCTTGATCATGATTACACTATTATAGCAGAAACTCATTACATAATAGATTGTAGATAGCTATATTTGTCCACAGAAACATCCCAGACAAAGTCTTGCAATTACTTTTATTAGTGCCAACGAAACATCCTAAACCAGTGTACAAGATTTCAAGTTCTCTAGAATCAGACTTAATCATAAGGTATGTTAAAGGGGGGGGGTTGAGGAGGGAGGGGGAAAACCCTATTTCATGCCATGATGTTAAAGTCCCTGTTCTGTATCTTGAGTAGGCAGGCCCAAGGAATTTTAGCATCCTAAGTGAATGACTTTATCACCTTCCCTGCACTGCAGAGAAGACACTGTGGCCCTCCTTACCCCCACACCACGGGGAAGCTACAAACCCTCCTCCTCCCTGCATCACTAGAAACCTGCTCTCACTCACATTGCCCCCACTGGGGCTGGGACTAAGTCTTGCCATGTTGACATGCGTCCCCAAAAAGGCAGATGTGGAGGGGGGAAAGGACCTGCAAAAGGGCCCCACACATGGCCTTCCACCCCAGCATAAGGGGAGGGAAGGAGGAAGAGGGCCCACCTTGGAGGAAGGGAAAAAGTAAGCTCACTCCATTGTATCTAGGGTTGCCATATCTTACCTGAATGCTGGTGGGGGGATCCTGGTTTGCTCCCTGGGTCTTCAGGAAGTGATGTCATCATGCTAGGCATATTCTACAGGGGTCGCTCTAGAGTTTTTAGCTGAATTCTAGAGCATCCCCTGCGTGCCGTGCATGGAGCAATGACGTCACCTCTGGGTGACGTCATTGCGCCGGGCATATTGGACACAGTGGGGCTTTTGGGGGCAGGGCTCCCTCCACCATCCAGCTGGCTGGCAGTGGATTTGGGCCCCCGAAATTGGGGAAAACCCCACCCCTATTAGGGGGTTGGCAACTCTAATTGTATCTGATGTTCTCTAATTTGAGAGGGGGGAGCAAATGAAGTCATTGTTAAGGGATTTTTCATAGAACAGAATTATTTTCAGATTCATCATTGCTAATCTGTTGAGTCATGTTAAATAGATTACAATTATTTCATAAATGCAGTTTTCCATGTAATAATATAAACATTTTAAAAAGCATTTGTACAATATCTCCTTATATATAAAGCTGTTTTGGTCGTGGACTCTCTCCAGAACATTCGACACGCTCCCAAATCAGTTGGCCTTCTTTTTTTTTTTTGGTAAACAAATTTTTATTATTTTCTTAGGAACATAACATATAAAATTAAATCATTCAGTCCATTGTTTACCCCATTCCCTTCCTCTCCTCCCTCCAATGGCTTCCCGCAATGCTTCACTCCCTTCTTACAAATTTCTTTATATCATTAACACATCATTTGTTATCATACAACCTCAAGATAACATCATTTGACTTAATATTGATCTAAACATATTAAGTTTTGTTTTACATCCCAGTTCTTTTCCAGATATATTTTAAAGTCATTCCATTCTTGAAAAAACACGTTGTCTTCTTGATTATTCAACTTCTTTGTAATTTTATCCATTTCTGCCATGAACAGAACTTTTTGTATCCAGTCTTCGATTTCTGGTACTTTCTCAGTCTTCCAAAATTGTGCATAAATCATCCTCGCTGTTGTAATAAGGTACCAGAATAAAGTCCTTTTAGTCGAGTTAACTTCTTCCATTTTTAATCCCAAAAGCAGAATTTCAGGCGCTTTCTTGAAAGAGCACTTAAGTATTTTTTGCATTTCTTTGTGGACTTTTGTCCAAAAGAGTGTAGCTTTTTCACAAGTCCACCACATATGGTAAAATGAGCCCTCATGTTTTTTACATTTCCAACATTTATTTGACATATTCTGGTTCATATTTGCAATTTTCTTTGGGGTCATATACCACCTATACATCATTTTGTAACAATTCTCTCTAACATTGGTACAGGGTGATATCTTAATAGCATTTTTCCACAAATATTCCCAGGTTTCTATGTCAATTTCCTTATTCATATTTATTGCCCATTTTAACATTTGCTCTTTCACAGTCTCATCTTCTGTATACCATTTTAACAACACTTTATACATTTTAGAGATATCTTTTCCCCCTCCACTCTCCCATACCTTTTCCATTTCATTTTTTTCCTCTCTAAAACCATAATTTCTTTTGTCTGACCTAAAAAGGTCAGAGATCTGCATGTATTTCAACCATTCATATTCATATTCAATTTCATTCTGCTTTTTCATTACCCATTCTGTTCCCTCTTTTTTTATTATGTCTTTATACAGCAACCAATCTTTGTCTCTACGTCTTGAGTAAGATGTTAACACTTCCACTGGTACAATCCAAAGTGGCCTTACATCACCAAAATATTTTTTATATCTCATCCATACCACAAATAATGCTTTTCTTACCACATGATGCTTAAAAAAGCTATCCATTTTTGTTTTGTCATACCATAAATATGCATGCCAACCAAATCTACAATCATGACCTTCTAACCCCAATAGCTTATCATTTTCTAATTTCACCCATTGCTTCAACCAGGTCATACAAACCGCTTCATAATATAATCTGAGATTTGGTAGCTGTAGTCCAATCACGCCAGGTCCTCCGCAGGTCTTCTGCAGTCCTCAGGAGTTTGCTTAATTTCATGTTTGTTGCATCAATCTCATCTCATCCTTCACCATCCCCTTCTTTTACCTTCAATCTTTCCCAGCATCAGGGTCTTTTCCAGTGAGTGCTCCCTTCTCATTTGGTGTCCAGAATATTTGAGCTTCAGCTTTAGTATCTGGCCTTCCACAGAACAGTGAGGGTTGATGTCTTTTAGGATTGACTGATTTGATCTTCTTGCAGTCCAAGGGACTCTCAAGAGTCTTCTCCAGCACCATAATGTAAAAGCATCTATTCTTTGGCACTTGGTCTTCTTTATGGTCCAACTCTCGCAGCCATACATTACTACTGGGAATACCATTGCTTTGACCATACAGATTTTTGTTGGTAGGGTGATGTCTCTACTTTTTATTATGCTGTCTAGGTTTGCCATCGCTTTCCTCCCAAGGAGCAGGTGTCTTTTAATTTCATGGCTGCAGTCACCATCTGCAGTGATCTTGGATCCCAGGAACGTGTATTCTGTCACTGCTTCCATGACTTTCCCTTCTATTAGCCAAGGAGTGATGGGGCCGAATGCCATGATTTTAGGTTTTTTGATGTTGAGTTTCAAGTCAACTTTTGCACTCTCCTCTTTCAGCCTGAGCAAGAGGCAAGAGGCTGGGACTAAGTCTTGCCATGTTGACGTGTGTCCCAAAAAAGGCTGATGTGGAGGGGGGAAAGGACCTGCAAAAGGGCCCCACACATGGCCTTCCACCCCAGCATAAGGGGAGGGAAGGAGGAACAGGGCCCACCTTGGAGGAAGGGAAAAAGCAGGCTCACCCCATTGTATCTAGGGTTGCCAGATCTTACCTGTCTGCTGGTGGGGGAAATCCTGGCTTGCTCCCTGGGTCTTCAGGAAGTGATGTCATCAAGCTAGGCATATTCTACAGGGGTCGCTCTATAGTTTTTAGCTGAATTCTAGAGCATCCCCTGCGTGCTGTGCATGGAGCAATGATGTCACCTCTGGGTGACGTCATTGCGCCGGGCATATTGGACACAGTGGGGCTTTTGGGGACAGGGCTCCCCCCACCATCCAGCTGGCTGGCAGTGGATTTGGGCCCCCGAAATTGGGGAAAACCCCACCCCTATTAGGGGGTTGGCAACTCTAATTGTATCTGATGTTCTCTAATTTGAGAGGGGGGAGCAAATGAAGTCATTGTTAAGGGATTTTTCATAGAACAGAATTATTTTCAGATTCATCATTGCTAATCTGTTGAGTCATGTTAAATTTGAGATTACAATTATTTCATAAATGCAGTTTTCCATGTAATAATATAAACATTTTAAAAAGCATTTATACAATCTCTTTTTATATAGAAAGCTGTTTTGGTCGTGGACTCTCTTCAGAACATTCGACACACTCCCAGATCAGTTGGCCCTCTGATGTGTCACCTTGACCAAGCTGATGTGACCAACTTGAGTGGCTGCTTCTCCGGCCCCCACAGCCTCTGCCACCCCCGGGGGTGGGCCCATCCCTGGCTGCCCTATTCCTGCCGCTGCCCCATCACCGTATGACGGTGTTGCTGGCTGCACTTGGCTTGTTTCCCCGCTGCTTCCCCTGCTCCAGTGCCAGTGGCCTCTCTGCTGCCTCACCCGGCCCTGCACTCCTCCGCGCCTCAGCGGCTCTAGGTGGGTGAGGGGCTGCAGGGCGCATCTGCTGATGGTGGGGGGTGCAGTGGGCATTCTGTCCCGCTGCCAGATGTCTGTGAGTCCTGGTGGGGACAGGGACATGGCCACATCATTATTAGCAACCCCCTCCAGGTCGTTCCCACTTGCTGCCCGGCCGGCGGGCAGAGCAAACGGGAACTGCCGCCATAGAGGACAAAGCAGCCAAGGAGGAGGGTGATGCTGACATCCATGAGCTGCATGGGCCCAAACACTGGGGAGGGAGGACGTTGACCTGCAACTTTCTTCTAGAGCTCGTTGTCTTTCTTCCCACAATTTGCCTTGCTCCTAGTTATTTCATAAATGCAGTTTCCCATGTAATATAAAAATTTAAAAAAGCATTTATGCCATAATAAGGGCCAAAGAAAGCAAGGAACAGGGTTTAGCCGGATGTTATTTACTTCAGAGGATCAGTTTGATAGTACTTTTAAGTGCCAAAACCCTTGCCTGTAATCAACAACTGCTGCTGCTGCTAACATTTTTTGCAGTTTAAGCGAAAACAACTATTACCCAAGCCCCCTGCAGTGATAAGTGAATGTGTCAGTGAAATTATTTTAAACACTTCCAATTCACTAAAAGTGTGTATTTATTCTTTGTATTTGCAAGCTGTTCATATAATTTTGCCCTCTTATTTAGTTGCACTATAATATCAAATTACTTTTAAACAATTTTTGTGTAAAACATCTTCCTCTTGAAAAAAAGCCATAGGAGAAACATTTCACTCTCGTTCACATGCTTTAGCATCTCTCCCACTTGTACAGAGAACATTTATTTAAATGAAGCAGTGTACAAATGTCAGGTGAGCCCTAACCCTCCAAACTAATGTGGTGCAGCAGGGAAGGAAAAGAAAACTTGTATTTCAGCAATGAATAGGGGAGGTTTCAGAATTAAGCCAGGCATGTACATTTGCTAACTCCAATGTCTACAAGTTAGGCTGAAAGATATGAGCCCCTGGGCAATGTGCTGTGTCCTTTTTGATCGGCAAATCAGAGCTGAAGTACACATTGCAATATACAAGGGCTTCTACCATGTATAATCCCTCCCCTAATAACTTGCACTATATCTTACTAGGTATTTCCCTGCCCCTGCTCTGCCCTGGCTACCATTCACCCTGGAGGGCAATTACACAGATGTTGAGGCTGGGGAGGGGGAAGGAACTGGACTGTTTTCAGTGGCAGCAAGAGACATTCAGAGGTGATTTGTCATTGCCCGCCTTCAAGTCACGATCCTGGTATTCCTTGGTGGTATCCTTTTCAAGTACTAACCAGGGCCAACCTGCTTAGCTTCTGAGATCTGACGAGATCGGGCTAACCTGGGCCATCCACTTCATGGTGTTAAAGAATAGGATATTCAAAAACAGCAATGCACTTGGGTTTATGGTTCTCAGAAATGCCAGCCAAGACCCCTTGTGTCACAGGGAGCCTCTTTTGCATATTCCAGTAACAGGCCAGGAAAAAATTGTTTTGTGGTGGTTTAACAAAATAAGATACAAATGCTGACTCTGTGCAAAAAGACTGAATTACACACTTCATGAACCAAATTAGTGCCATGACACTCTGTTTTGTTTGAAAGGTGATGTGCGTTTACGGGCCCATTGTTCAGCAAGATAAATATGACATCCGCCAAGTCTTCCTCGAAGTAAATATTGTAAATAATAAAAGACTCTGCCAGGGAAAACTGAGAAATGACTTCACCCTCACCCATTTGTACTGTGTGTCGCCAAAATGCCGCTGACCAAATTTGTATAACAAACTGCCCATTTAGTCCTCTAATGTATCACAGCACAGCTTTCCTTAATTCTCTGCGATTATAAACATTGCTCAGTGTGATTGTGTCTCATTCAAGTGGAAGCATAATGCATGCTCAAAGGAGAGTTCTTAATGGCAGCCTTTTTCAACCTTGCTCATACAAGGCTTCACCATGTTCCCTAAGGGCTCCCTCCCATAAAACAAAACAATGTGTAGTGTCAATCCTCCATAATATGAGCCCTCTGACAAGCGGAGCCTGCAGATGTGATGAGAAGTTAGGCTGCCATTCTGAAACCAATTACCCTGGAGCAGACTAGTCTGTCAGATTGTTTTAGACAAAGGCTGGTTCATGGTGGCCATAGTGCACACCAGGAATAGTCCATGTACCCCATCCTTGGGGTTCCTGTGTTTCTGCTGGCTGCTTGGAGGGTTTATGGATTGAGTCAGCCCTATACACTCTCAAGATACATTTTAATATAATGGATTTCTGTAAGTGCAACCCCTCTTTAAAAGGGTGTTGCAGTCATGATGAGGGGCTATGTTTGCAAGCCCACTTATTGTGTGAAGGTACTGATTCATACTATAAGCCTACATGTGATCAGAAGTCTGTAGGAGTCCCACAGGAAAGCCTGTATGCATTTGCCATTGCAAATATTCTTCTTTAGATGGTGCGGTACAAAACAGGAGTCGGATAGTAGCAGCAAGTGCTAGTGTTGTTTTGCAAGAGATAATGTACACGAAGCTTTCTCTGAGCAATCAGGAACACCATTCTTTCATTGTCCCCGTTAGTTTGGAGAGAGCTGTAATTGTGCACTTGTAACAAAAATCATCCAGTGAGATTACTGAATTCCTAGTATATTACATAATATTTATTTACTTATTTAAAAAAGATTACATTATCACACTAATGTTAAATTAATGTATCTGAAATGGTAAATTTCGCATTATTCTTATGGTGTATGGTCATCTGTATAAATTATTACATCTGTAGGTTCAGTGATTTCATTCAAAATGGGCTTAGGCCTACGGCTGCCGCAGTCTCATCCTCCCCCTCTCCACACATACACCTGTATTCATTCAACTCCTTCAAATGTTGATGAGGGATCATACTTTCATATTTACGGTCAGCAATCCCAATCTGAATACAGCTCTGTGGTTTCAAATTCAGGCCCAAAGGACACTACTGTCTCTCTAAGAATCACATAAAAGGGAAAATTCCATCAGATGTGCCACTGGAGCATTAGTGTGGTCAGCACCTGGCAAAATTCTCCTGCTTAAAAATACAGGAATGCTCCTAAAGGCTGAACTTGAAACTATTACAGGAAAATGAATCAATTGGTTTCCTAATGGATCAAGCCAATTGAAACAGAAAACTATGACCTGGAAATTTCCCACAGAATACCTACTTGTAAAGAGGATAGAAAATACAGTTGAACATGTACTTATTCTCAGTCGGAACTGTGCTCTTCTGTCAGGTTAGTGATTTCCTAACCTTCTGAATCAATGTTTGCTTTGGTTGAGATAATCTGGGAGTATAAAAGTTTGGGTTTTTTTTGTTAAGTATTTATTAAAAATTCAAGGAGTTATAAACTGCAGATTTTATGTTAAATAGTCACTTTTCTAAACCCATAATATCTTCATTTTGCTATGTGGTCTTTATGGATTTTTTTTTTAAAAAAATGGATGGGTATTTGATATACTTTGGAAGCAACAGTTTGCAACGTATCATTCTTCAGAGCCAGTTTGGTGTAGTAAGAGCAGTGGATTCTAATCTAGAGAACTGTGTTTGATTCCCCACTCCTCCACATACAGCTGCTAGCATGACCTTGGGTCAATCATAGTTCTCTCAGAGATGTTCTGGAAAGAGCAGTTCTCAAAAGAGCTCTCTCAGCCCCATTTACTTCACAGGGTGTCTGTTGTGGGGAGGGGAAGGGAAGGAGATTGTAAGCCAATCTGAGACTCTGAGTGAAGGTTTCTTCTTCTTCTTCTTCTTCTTCTTCTTCTTCATTTCTAACCAGCCTAATAATTCACATTGCCAACCTGCAGGTTTGTCTCCAGGTTCATCTCCGGGGTATCTCCATTTATCCCTATATCGACGATTGGCTTTTGGTAGCGCCTTCCCAGAATGCCCTGGTCTCAAACATCACCGAGACACTGGCACTACTAAAAGATCTGGGCCTACAAGTCAATCGAGAAAAGTCACGAGTTTCCTACCAATAATCAAAGGGAAATGTTCCAATATCTGCTGGAAGTGTAAGGCAAATGTAGGAACATTTTATCATATGTGGTGGAGGTGCATAAAAATACAGAAATATTGGAAAGTTATTCAGAATCTAATATATGAAATAGTGAAGGTGAAACTTGACTTGTGCCTGAAATATTCCTATTAAGTATGATTCCAGATAATTTAAACTATAATGAAAAATATTTAGTATTGTATATAATTACAACTGCAAGGATATTATGGACGAAATATTGGAAACAATAACCCAAAACGGGACGAAGTAATAGTGAAACTGATGGGAATTGCAGAAATGGATAAACTGAGCCTAATATTCCAGGGGAAAGACGAAATATTTACAAAAAGATGGTCGGGACTGTACAAATGGCTAGAAAAATAGAGGTGAGACTCTAAACTGTATAGATACAAATGAATTAAGATGTTTGAAAAACAATAAATAAATATTAAAAAGTGGATTGAAAGTGGATGATTTAGTGTGTGTGATCACAGCCTAAGGACCCTAAAAGCTCCTAAAGCTGACAATACCCCCGCGCTCAGTTATATAAACAAACAAGGAGGCACGGTCTCCCTACGTCTCTGCAACCTCGCCATTCAGTTATGGGACTTTTGCATCGCTCACGACATCTTTTTGGTAGCCACACACATCCCAGGTCACCTGAATGTGCAGGTAGATCATTTAAGTCGAGCAAGGCTCAGTCTTCACGAGTGGGAGATGAGCCTGTCCTATCTT
>NW_015163156.1:296513-301504 GCF_001447785.1 Gekko japonicus
CCTTCTAGAGTCAGATTCAACTAACTTTCAAGCAAGGGAAACCTTTACCTTTTTAACCCTGCTTAGGATTGTATTGTAAACATAGTCAATACATGTCATGTACAAACTAGCTTGATCTTTCTCAAAATAAGGACTAGCAAGCAGTCTTGTCCTCCTGGGCACTGCAAAGTCTACACAACCAAAAACATTACATTTGTCTACTCAAGAGCAGATACCCATAACTGTACAGTGGCTTAGATCCAGTGATCCATCAGCATAAAGTGCTGATAGTTACACATCTTGATCCCCTCTGAGTAATTTTCCACCTTTGGAAAGTTTATTCCCAGGGTCGCCATGCCCTCCTGGAATATTAGCTATGAGGCCTGGGAGGCTGTAGTGGGAGAAGGGATGAAAACACCCTTTCTGCCTCTTCCATCAAATTTTGCCCCATCTTCCTCCTCACTGCAGTTTCCACATAGCTATTGTTCCTGGTGGGTCCTGCAATCCTAGGAATAAACTTTCCCAAGTTGAAAAATGAATCTGGGGTGGGGGAGGGTGAAGATCTGTGACCGTCAGCATTGTCAGATCTTGTGAACCCAGGAATAAATGTTCTTGGGACTGGAAATAGCTGGTAGAGGAGGGGAAAGTGTGGAAGATTTACAATCCTCGTGTGATCCTCATGCTGGATCCAACCCGAGATGCCTTTATCACACGGGTGGGACATTATATCATATGCAGAGAACATTTAGATGAGCATTATTGTTTTGCTGGCAGTGTTAGTGTGTTAAAATGTGTTGAGTTTGGTGCCTGACACTGTGAAATATCACAAGACCATTTTACTATTGTTCACATCCAATCAAGCAGCTGTCTTAAGAGTTTAGTCATGTGAACTGGCCCTTAAAAATAAATCCTAGTAAGATTTTGGGGTACATCCTAGATATTTAGCGTATGTTAATTTTTCGATGTCTGGTCTAGAGATGTGCTTGTAAAATTTTTGCAGCAACAATCTGACTGTCAGGTACTTCCTAATTCCTGGTCATGTTAAATAGAGTAATCAAATATGTCTAGTCACTTTTTTATAATTCACTTTGCAAATTATACGGATTGCTTCAGCTGTATAAACTGACAAGTGCTTGCCTTTGGATGGCAATTTGTGAAGTCCTAAGCATTAATATGAAAAGCTTTCATTACCATAACAAGAAGTGTCTGCAAAAAGGTCAGAGCATGAAGGGGCATGAAGACAAGGCATTCCCTTTCTAGATATTTGATTGATGATATAAGAAAGCTACCCTTGATTTGAATATATCGAGATTCCTGTGTTGACTGGGGCAGGCAAAATCCTCATTGACCTAGATAGGATTCCTCCTGCCTTGAAGACAAGCTTGATCAGATCCAGACTATTGGTTAAGGATTTAGTTACCTTTCACAAAATAAAACATTTCAGTTTGCCTTGTTGATCTTTCCATTCCAAATCCCAGTTTCCTTCCTGTTCTCTTCACTCAATGAACCTTTATCTTAGGTTAAGGCGATGCTGTCAGCATCAGAAGTAGAGAAGAGTTATGGGATGAACAGAAGTAAAGGATCTGCTATGGGACCCCTCCTCCAGATGGAGATTTCCCTGGCAGATTAATTTTCTGTTTTTATGGTCATTTTGCGCCAGCAGAACAGCTGCACCGGAAGCCACCAGAAGGTCTTCGGTTTTGCTTCCTGCACTGCATATAACACTGTCAAATATTATGCGTCATGTCAGCCATGCGGGAGCAAGTTTATGTAAGCCATAGGGATTAGAGCTCTTGCCATGCGGGAGCAAGTTTATGTAAGCCATAGGGATTAGAGCTCTTGTTTCCAAATGGTTTGATATTAGTGTGTGTGTGTGGGGGAAGTATACCAGGACTAATGGATGTCAGTGAGATTCTGTTAGTTTCCTTCTGGGCCCTTCAGACTTGGCTTTGTCTTTGTTCTGAGGTTTGAAGGGCCTCACTGTCAAAGAGCCCACGCCTTCTTCCTAATAGAATTGTAAATTTCTGTTTTTATGGTCATTTTGCGCCAGCAGAACAGCTGCACCGGAAGCCACCAGAAGGTCTTCAGTTTTGCTTCCTGCACTGCATATAACACTGTCAAATATTGTGCGTCATGTCAGGCATGTGGGAGCAAGTTTATGTAAACCATAGGGATTAGAGCTCTTGTTTCCAATTGGTTTGATATTAGTGTGTATGTGGGGAGTATACCAGGACTAATGGATGTCAGTGAGATTCTGTCAGTTTCCTTCTGGGCCCTTCAGACTTGGCTTTGTCTTTGTTCTGAGGTTTGAAGGGCCTCACTGTCAAACAGCCTGCACATTCTTCCTAATATAATTGTAAATTATTGTGTGTCCTAAGCAAAACTTGTTTTCTAGTCTTCAAGATTTATATTACCATATTGGTGTCCCTCTGCAAAGGTTGTGTGAATCCTTGAAGGTGTGCCATCTTCTGAACGATTCGTCACCCGAAATAACTGAAAAGGTAGCCTTATTTCTAAGTTTGAACATTAAGGGTTGATTGCGTAATGTCTAGATGAATATGATTGACTCATCCCTTGTTACCTCCTTATCTGTTTACTATTTCTAAAAGGTAAAGGTAAAGGTTCCCTTGCTCGAAAGCCAGTCGAATCCGACTCTAGGGTTGCGGTGCTCATCTCCGTTTCAAAGCCGAAGAGCCACTTCCTAATAGAATTGTAAATTATTGTGTGTCCTGAGCAAAACTTGCTTTCTAGTCTTCAAGATTTATATTACCATATTGGTGTCCCTCTGCAAAGGTTGTGTGAATCCTTGAAGGTGTGCCATCTTCTGAACGATTCGTCACCCGAAATAACAGAAAAGGTAGCCTTATTTCTAAGTTTGGTAACTAAGGGTTGATTGCGTAATGTCTAGATGAATATGATTGACTCATCCCTTGTTACTTCCTTGTTTACTATTTCTACCTGTAATCCAATATATGCCATTAAAGGTCTGTGAGTGAGTGAGTGAGTGAGTGAGTTGAGTGAGTGAGTGAGAGTGAACAGACCCAAATAGTGGTTTCACTGAAATGAAAGCAGATCAGGATAAAGGTAAATTCTAATCCATCTTGGCAAAGACCACAATTTCTCTGTTGTGTAATGCACCTAGCACTTTGGTGATGTATATAAACAAAGCAAGTGTCACAGCAGAAGAAATACTTCACGGTTTGAATGGTTCTTTATTGGTTTCTCTTTTGCTTTCATTTGAACAGGAAAACCTTACCTAAAAGATGAGCCCAGTTCCGTTTTAAAGAGAAAAGGATATACTGTGCTCTTTTTTGTTTTGCCAGGAATACCAACAAATACCTTCAATGAGATGAAATGCTAATAAGTTTTATAGATCTCAGAGAGTTGTGGCTGGACACCTTTAAAAGTCAATTTTCAGTGACAAGTACCCTCCCCCGTTATATTATATAATATATATTCTAGTGACATATGCCTCTAATCATGCTAGATGCTTTTGCAGAGCTCTGAAGGACATGCAGTCTCTGTAACATCTCTCAGATAATATTGTCATATTCTTGGAGCACAAGGCCCATTTTGAAACAGTAATTTGGTCCCTAAAGAGCTCTTTAGCCTCTGCCTTGCCTGCCCACCCTGGCCAAGTGTCGAAGAGAGGAGGCTAAGATAGATGGCCTGAACTTGTATGGAGTAATTTAAACCATCCAGCCTTTTTCTCTTCTTTTCTTTTTCCCTTCCTGGTGGTGAATTTACTCAGGAACCTCTTTACTTTTACCTCCTCTTCTTCAAAGTGTGTATTCCTTTCTAATATTTTGTTTTTGTTTTCTCTCCGTTTTCCACACTGAAACCTTCATTAGAATGCAGATGAAACTTGACTTCAGTGGAGGGATTAAGGGGAGATTCTTTAAGTAATAAATCTAAAAGCATATTATGAACAAGGAAAGGGGATTTTCCTAGTGTTTCTGGATTTATAAGTGCCAAAGGCTAAACAACTTACAAGGGCACTAAGATTGCTCTTTTTTCCCTCCCCCATCCTCTAACATGGGACATGTTCTAATATTGTGGCCTAGCTGAAAATTAAGCTGGTTTATGAAGTAGAAAACATGTAGAGTAATTGAAAATGTGCCGTACAGAAAGTAACATTCAGGGCAGCATTGTCTTGTTGGAAAGATTACAGTGATTCGTAGGGAATGTCTTAACTCCTAATCCCAGCGACACAAGATCACATTGACCATGTAGTCTTTCATAATGAGAAGAATGCCACGGGAGGTTAATATATGTGTTCTAAAAACCAAAAACAGTGCTTTGAAAGCTTAGCCAGTGTTTCCCCTTAAATTGCATTTTTATATGGTTTGGAAGGTTATGTTTTCCTAAAGGGAAAGCAAAAAAGGGAAAGAATTGGACAGTGTCGTAGGGCAAAGGGTATAGAAGATCTCAAGACAGGGTGATAGTTGTGAGAAACAAGTAAAGATAAGTACCAATCCATAGAATGTACATAGAAACAGAATCTGTATGGCATGAAATGAACAAATCATCACAAGAAGAGGTGTTGAAAGTAAGCATTTCCTTTAGCTGTTGGTTCTCAAAGAGTGGGTTATGGACCCACTGGTGGAATAAAATGCAGATGCATTTGATCCCACGGGGGAACGATTAGAAGGACAGACTGCCGCTGCCATTTTGGATATCTAGCAGCTGAGAATTTGAATTCTGATAGCAGGAAGCAGATGGTGGTCTATGAAACGGCAAGAAGAACGTTGGCTATTTTAGTGTTTATAAAAGGACTATGTATCTATGACCCATGGCAAGACAGTTCACAGATTTCTGTCTTACTCTTACTTGTGTCACCTAATAAAGGGACTAGGTCAAAACTTTGCTTTGAATGGCATAAAATAATTACATGCGAAAAAGCAATCGGCAGGGATGATTTTTTAAAAATATCTACTAGAAAATGGTTAAATATGTATGTGTTGGGATCAACAACATTTACGAACAAACAAGTAGGTCTCTGTCACACAGGG
>NW_015163157.1:0-3704 GCF_001447785.1 Gekko japonicus
AAATACTGCAGTGAAGCATGGGTATCAGGCTAGTTACATATAAAAGAACAGTAGCAAATATGCTAGTCAAGGCAATGAGACAACAACAAAGGGTTCTTAAACTATTAGGCTCAATCAATAAACTTGCACTTGTACAGCAGGGCATTACACACACCAGATCAGTCTCTGCACTAGACTCACAGTAAGGGTGTAACTCAGCTTAGGATGGCACTGACCATCACAAATCAGGTCCCTTAGAGCAGAATGGGAGCTCTGTTGTTGGCAGCCAGCAGTGTCTGTTAAGCTTTGGAGGGCCCTATTTGGTGTTTCCAGGGCTGGAGAATTCCACCACCCCCCGGTTGCTTTGCAGTTTTGTAGATATTTTAATTGAGCAGAGACAATCTGTCTGGAAATGTATCCATTCACGAACCACCACAAACCACCACAAACAGCTTGAAAGTTCGTAAAATGTTCATGCCAGTTGCCCTGCCACAAACTTCGCTTCACGAACCATGAACCAGCCAAAATTCATGACAAACTTTAATTTGTAAGCTGGTTTCTGCCCATCCCTAAAAACGATGCAACACCAAACATGTTTCCTCAATTTTTTAAAAAATGATCAATATAGTATGATAGATTCTAGACTTCTGGGACTTTAATTCAAAAGATTTGTTATTTCAGTGCTGACTGACATTTTCCAACACTAAAATAAGAACACAAAGGCTTATTTCCTGGGCCAATGCCTAGGCCTTTCCATGTTTTTTCCTGGCTTAATAGGGCAACCAAGGTTTGCAACTCCCAGCAAAATATTTCAATAGTTCCTCCAAGTCCTGCCAAGCATTTCTAGGAGTTCAGCCATGGTGCCACACTAGTGTGAGAGATAGAATTGTGTAGCAGCATGCTGGACTCTGACTAAAGAGACAGGTTCAAATCCTGGCTCGCTATTAAATTAATGGGTGACCTCAAATCAGCCTCACCTCCCTGCTTGGTTGTTGTGAAGATAAGATGAAATGTGGAGGTGATACAATCACATATTCTTCAGACAAAGAAGGTTAAAAATGTACTCATTCATTTTCATTTCTGGGATGCATGCTTCGAGGGTTTGCTGGGCAAAAGGAGTTATGTGAATGTTTACATAAAGTCTTGCAATGAAGCATAATTTTGAATGGGGGTTCTGCAAATCGCTGGTTCACTGTATTTCAAATCACTTAATTTTGATTTTAAAGATCTACTTCACTATTTGCACCTTGAGGGCTAATGACATTAGTTTCTTAGGAACTTAAAATGCTTGGAGAATTTGGCTGTTAAGAAAAGAGCTCTCACCCTTCCAAAATTCTGGGACCCCCCCCCCCCAGCAAGGCAGGTGCAGATGGCCACAAATAAAAACCTCCTTGTGGAGCTGGAAAGAAACTTAATATGAAAAAGGAAGGGAAATGAATCTGCTATTGAATAAACATTTTTCTGTGGCATTTGAGGAATAAGGATAATTAACTACAGGTGCAAGTAACCGACCTGCATTGTGCAATGTGCTAACACTGTATACAGTATAGATTAAACCTGCAGGTTGGCAACAATGTGCTCTGATTTTTTAATCTTTCAGTAACATATTCAATAAGTATATACAGCAATACTGCTGACTCAGTTGAGCTCTGAGAAGGAGAAGGAAACAAGAGTTGCTAGAAGGGTAAGTGTTTTTTATTTGCTTTCAGCTGAGATTATTTAGCTGAGGGTACTGTATGGGAGGACTGTGTTTTGGAGTGTGTGGCTGAGTTTTGAGTTGTTGCAGAGTCCTGGCTGGTGAGGCTTCTATTTAAGGCAGCACCTTGCCAGAGGCATGAGCTTCTGATTTGAACCGAAGGGCGAGAGCCAAAGGGCTCTTGGCCTGTGGCTCTTAACCTAGGGACTCTGTAAGAAGCCCAGGAAGAGCCAGAAAGACAGGGCCCTAGTCTCCCTGTGTTCCCAGTGAAGTAAGTAGATTTCTACAAGGAGAATCACATAAATACAAAGGGTTTTAAAAGGGGGGATTATATATAATTATTTTAAAAGCAATTATGAAGCCAGAATGCCAGCAGAGAGTTGGAGGCTATGCAGTGTTTTGCACGGAGTGTCACATCTATGACTATCTGCCCACTGGACAGAAGTCTTGGGTGTGTGCCCGGTGCAAGGAGTTCCTGGTTCTCAGGGAACAAGTTTGCTCCCTTGAGGCCAAGGTGGCTAACCTGGAGAAGCAGAGACAGTCAGTTAGGCGCATGGAGAAGACTCTCGGGAACTTGTTAGTTATGTCCCACTCTGAATATGTCAGCCTCACCGCTGTCGCAGAGCATGAGGGTCAAGAAGAAATAGGGCACTGTGCTGAGGATAATGGGAATGTGCTCTCAGAAGGGACCACTTCTTCAGCTGGTGAACAGGTATCCTTTCGCACCAAGGAACCATCCCTTCACAGGAAGGGAGGGGGGCTCTTGGTACTTCATGATTCAATCCTTAGCCAGGTAGACAGCTCGGTGACAAACCCACGTACTGACAGTATGGTGATTTGCCTGCCTGGTGCGCAGGTAGCAGACATTACGCATATTCTAGATAGGCTGGTAGATAGTGCTGGGAAGGAGCCAGTGGTCGTGGTACATAGTTGGCACCAGCAATGTGGGGAAATGCACTTGTGTGGTCCTGGAGAAAAATTTAGCTTGCTAGGCAGGAGGCTCAAAGTCAGGTCTAGATAGGCTGGTAGATAGTGCTGGGAAGGAGCCAGTGGTCGTGGTACATACTGCAACAACAATGTGGGGAAATGTACTTGTGAGGTCCTGGAGGAAAAATTTAGCTTGCTAGGCAGGAGGCTCAAAGTCAGAAGTGCTACCTGTTCCACACGCAGGGCCGGAGAGACAGGCACAGATCAGGAGTCTCAATGCGTGAATGAGAAGATAGTGTAGGGGGGAAGGGTTCAAGTTTGTTAGGCACTGGGATGCTTTCTGGAACAAGAGGGAGCTGTACAAAAGAGACGGTCTCCATTTGTCCCGAGAAGGAACCAGGCTGCTGGTGCTTAAAATCAAAAAGGTGGCAGGGCTATTGTTAAACTGAATATTGGGGGAAAGCTGACAGGAGATGAAAAGTCTCTGGTTCAGGATGGCTCATCTCAAAGAGATGAAGGGGTAGCTGTTACTTAAAGGGGTAGCTGTTACATAAAGACCAACAAATACTTTAGAAGCAGGAAACCAGCCAGGGAGGCAGTGGGGCCCTTGGATGACCAAGGGGTAAAAGGAGTACTGAAGGATGATAGGGAAATGGCTGAGAAGCTGAATGCATTTTTTGCCTCTGTCTTCACTGTGGAAGATGAGAAGTGCTTGCCCACTCCAGAACCGCTGATTTCGGTAGGGGTGTTGAAAGACCTGAGTCAGATTGAGGTGATGAGAGAGGAGGTCCTACGACTGATAGACAACTTAAAAACTGATAAATCACAAGGCCCGGGTAGCACACATCCAAGAGTTCTGAAAGAACTCAAATGTGAACTTGTGGATCTTCTGACAAAAATATGTAATCTTTCATTAAAATCTGCCTCCATTCCTCAGGACTGGAAGGTAGCTAATGTCGCTCCCATCTTTAAAAAGGGTTCCAGAGGAGATCCAGGAAATTACAGGCCAGTCAGTCTGATGTCGATACCAGGTAAGTTGGTGGAAACCAGAGGTCATTTCGGGGGGGAACGCACGCAGTTCCCACGGGTGAGGTGCAGGGGG
>NW_015163157.1:4234-11219 GCF_001447785.1 Gekko japonicus
AAGAAAATGGATGCTTTGGAGGGTGGACTCTATGGCATTATATCTAGCTGAGGCCTCTCAACTCCCCAAACCCTGTGCTACTCAGACTTCACCACAAAATCTTCAGAATTTCCCAACCTGAAGCGGGCAACCCTAGTCGATCCTGGCCCCAAGAAGTCCTTCCTCAAAGGACAAAATCGGCCTGGAAAGGCCCCTGTCCCCTCCCCCTACCTTCTACCTACTGAAACCCAGCCTGGAATATTGTTGTTGCCTAGCAACAGCCACTGAGGGAATCCCTTGGTTAAAGCTACAGGCATTCCTTTTACCATTTTTGCATTTTTTAAACCTCCCAATGCTTTTATTTTTTTTCAGATTTCACATTTTTCTGCAAACCTGGGGCCATTTTCAGGTCTGTAGAATGATCTTGCCTAGTCACATCTCCAGTCACTGGATTTAAGTATGCAAAGATTTCCCGACTTTGCTATTAGAATGTAAGATTATGTATACCTAGCAGTAAAGCCCGTTGTGAAAGCAATACAACGGGATCTAGAAAGAGGCTCTGGGGCAGTGCTCTGGCTTTGGGCAAACAGTGTCAATTTGCTGTGGTGACCTCAGCAGGGTATAATGACAGAGTCCACTGTTTTCTCCAGAGGAACTGATCTCTGCTACCTGAAGAGCAGTTGTAATTGTGAGTGATCTGTAGCCCTCACCTGGAGATTGGCAGCAATTGTTACCCAGGACAAAGTGGCTGGTTTGGAGGGTGTAGTCTATGGCATTCTACCTGTCTGAGGTCCCACCCCTCTGCAAACCCCACCCTCTCCAGGCTCCACCCCTCAAATCCCCAGGAATTTGTCAGCATGTAGTTGGCAACCCCATCTCCTTCCCAGCTAACCATCAACCTACCATTATCTGCCCCTTTGACTTCAGCTGACTTCTGCCCTCCCTTCTGCAGAGCAGTTGTAATTCTGAGTGCTCTCCAGCCCTCACCTGGAGATTGGCAACAATGGTTCCCCATGAGGGACTGAGTGGTTTGGAGGGTGGAGTCTATGGCAGTGTACCTGTCTGAGGTCCCACCCCTCCTCAAACCTCACCCTCTTCAGGCTCCATCCCTCAAATCTCCAGGAATTTCCCATCTGGAGTTGGCAACCCTATCAGGACTGGCCCCAATGTGTTTTCTCCCAAAGGCCAAAGTAGGTGACAGGACCAAGCTTAGTTGCCTACCAACAGGCACTGAGGGGAATGTAGGGTTGCCAGCTCTAAGGAGGGAAATACCTGGAGATTTGGGGGTGGATTCTGTAGAGGGCAGCATTGGGCGGGGGGGGGGCGGAAGGACTCAGCAGGTATAATGTCATAGGGTCTACCCTCCTAAAGCAGTCATTTTCTCTAGGGGAACTGATCTCTGTCATCTGGAGATCAATTGTAGCAGTGGGAGATCTCCAGGTCCCACCTGGAGATTGGCAACCCTAGGGGGAAGTCAGCTGCACAGCAGGGGGTTGAAGAGAATGGTTTGATGGCTGCTGGGCCAAGATTGGCAACAATAGTTCCCCAGGAGCCCCATCGTAAATGCACCAAACAATTCCTAAAGATTTTCCGAAACACTACTCTGTCGATAAATTGCAACAGTTTGAATGAGCACCAAAGCTTTAAGAGCTCTCCAGCTGTCACCTGGAGACTGGCAACAGCTTGTCTGGAGTGTGGGCAGTATGGCATTGTATCTGTCTGAGGTCCCCCTCTTCCTCCTCCTCCTCAGACCCCACCCTCAGCAGGCTTCATCCCTGGAGTTGGCAACCCTATGTCCTTTCCACGCATGTTAACAAGCTTGAGAGCTGGATATATAAGAAAGCCCCCCCAAGTTCAAAGCAACTTAATTCACTTTGAAATTGAATTAGTTTAGAACATAAGAACATAAGAGAAGCCATTGTTACAATTGGAATTGGAATTTGTAAATACTGTATACAATTTTAATTTGAGGTATTTTAAATATTGTACAAATGAATTTAATTCTCACTGAATTTAATAATTAAATGTATATTTTAAGATATTAGAGATTCAGTTTTATATAAAATTGTGATGGCCAATGGCCACATACAATAAACTTTATTCAGCTATTCAACTAGTGGGGAAAAGAGCAGGATATAAACATCTAAATAAATAAAAACATCCTGTGTCAGTTTTGGAAGATCCAGCCTGATTAAGGTCCCCTTGGCAATTCCACAGGAACATCACCAACAACCTTTCTTTTCTTTCACTGTAGACATCTGCTGTACAACTCATCGGGGATGGATACACAGTGATGAGCAAAAGATAATTTATTCAATCCCTGCTTGTAATTAAGCTGTTCAGAAATAAAAATATAACAGTGGCCAACCTTTCCACAAGAGAAACCAATGATTCACTACACATCACATTCATTGATAAGTGAGCCAAACTAATACAAAGTATTTGAGTTCTGTGTATTGGAGTCCCCTCCCCCCAAAAAAACAGCCTAGGGAACCATTTCCAATCAGGGAAATGGCATGGGAAGGAAACAACAAAAGTAACAAGAAATTGTTTGTTGGTGCCACAGAGTTGGGGCAGATGGTCCAAGCTCCTATTCTTCTACAGCTGCTTTTTAAGCCAAAAGACATACCTGAAGTTGCAGCTGAACTCTAGTGTCAACTGTAATTTGGCCATTCAGATGGGGGTATGGGATAGCAGCCCTATGGCAGGTATACACCACATACTACCAGAGATGTAAAATTTCTGGAAATTCTGAAGCCATGGGAGATTTCCCACCCAGAAATTCTAGGAAATAATTCTAGTAAAAGTGCTCATAAATGAAATTCTAGGAAAAAATATATATGCAATACTTACTTTATCAACCCTACACTTATTTTACTGCTTTAACATAAAATATATCAAATTATAATTTACCTTATAAAATTGTGCTACTTTGCTAATTTTTGAAATAAAAGATTTGTCTTCTATAAGTAAAGAAAGTAAAGCTCTGCCTTGTCTTCTATAAGTAAAATTGCAAATATACTCAATACTAAGGAGAAAATACTTCAGCATGTATACTGACATCTGAGATATAACAGAAAATAAGCTGAAAACTGACAACACAATTTTTGAAGTTAACAAAACAAAAGGCATTATTTGGACAGAAACATTCTATTATAGTCATAATAGGACTAGCAACACGCTGGAATATCAAATTAAAAACTGACTAGGGTATCTGGACAAAATTAGGCTGCGATCACATAGGCCTTTGGATCCGACATAGGTGTGAATGCCTGAAGGATCTAAAGGGAGCGATCAGACAGCAACATCTGAGAAGCATCCCGCAGTCGTCAACAACCCATGCTGCTCCGCCGCAGAAGCAGAGTTTAAAGACACCGGGGAAAGTCTGGTAGTAAATTGGTTCCGACGGGCCACGGACACACTTTCCCCGTCTGATTGCTCAAGCACGCTCTCAAGCTGTCGGGATGGCCTGATCAGGCCATCCCAGCTCTGTGCCTCGCCCCCGCCCGCAGTATGTGTATCACTGCATACTCCATGGGGGCCCTCAGTGCGGAGGTGCGATTCCTCATTTATGCGCATGGGAAACTAAAAAAACCCCAACTCACCCGCAGTTGCATCTGATCATACAGTGACAGGCTACGCCCGCAACTACAAATAAAGGTGTGATCTCGCAACTGCATGTCAAAGTCCTCCGGAGGGAATAGCCTCGCTTCTCCTCCACTTCAACTGGTGCGTGTGACTGCAGCCTTAGTCATATTTACCCAATAAATATATTCTTGAAAATAAGTTGTATATGTCTAGAGCAGGGGTGTTGAACTCATTTGTTATGAGGGCCGGATCTGACATAAATGAGACCTTATTGGGCCGGACCATGTGTGTCATAAAATGTAATGCCAGGTAGTGGAGATATAAACTTTATAAAGGATACAAACACAAAGGTGGTTTTTTTACTTAAAATAAAAACATGCTTAAAACATTAGCGCTCTTGCAATATTTTGTTTATTTAACAGTGCCTGATAACTGACACCTCTTGCTCTGAATTATTACAGCAAAATGTCTGTGCTGTTGCAATCTTGAGTATGCTGTTCAGGTGTGTATCTGTAAGCTGCAAACCTACAATGATGCAGCAGCAGCAGAACTGGAAGAAGCAGAAGACAGCCAGTTCTACTGTGGGCCTGATAGAAGCCCTCTGGGGGCCTAATCTGGCCCCCGGGCCACATGTTTGACTCCCCTGGTCTAGAGTATATAAGTAGGAATTATGCTGCAAAGCGCCCTGCATAAAAATCTTCATACTACACATTTTGATTGAGTAAAATCTTGACTCAAAAGGTATTTCATTCATTCCAAGAGAACACATTTTACTGGAGGTTGTTTTTTCCTCCCCAGAGCTACCCAAAGTCCCAAATTTTTTTAGAAACTTTTTTTACTGTCCTAGGATTAATTTTTTTCCCCTACGCCTTTACTTTTCTCCCTACTATAAAGAACTGTTATTTGGTAATAGCACCAAACAGGGCTGTCAACTTTTCTACTTCCACCATAGCTGTGCCTTTAAGGGCAGCTTAAATGTACAGGCATGATCTGGTGATAATGTGTCTCTCTGTTCTGTGACAAATTTCACCTGTATGGAACTCACAAGGCTAGAATCCTTTGCCCTGGTACCGATATTCCCATGCAGACATATTTTTCTGTACAGAAGGAAAAGCATTCTGTTATATGGGACTCCATTTTCAGTCTGATGTGGCATAGCTCAGCTATAGGTTTACTACCTCAGTGAGAACCATCCACAGTCTTCATCTAGAAAAATGGTATTACTTTATCATGGTATGAAGTGTTAACATAATTTCAAATACTCTGGTTCTGTACCTTTAACTTAAGTTTTTCTGCAGCTGAATACTTCCTAGCAAGCAAGAAGAAAAACATGTAGCTTCATATGAGAAACAGAAAAAAGAGGAACTCTGATGTTGTCTTAATATAGTTCCTTTTATACAGTTTTGCATTTGGTACAAATGGAAATACTGAAAACATTTTGCTGTTTTTCCTGTCATGTAGTTCTCTGGACTACAGCTTACTGATTATCACTTGTACATTTTCTGCATTCACTTTTGCATTTTACCCAATGATTATGAATGTAAAATTGCTTTGTCTTTTAAAATGTCCAGCAGCTCATGTTCTTAACCCATACACAAATAAGGCTGCCGGCTTTTTAACCAACCAGTTCAGCTATGCTTTTAACAAAAGTTCAATGTGCAAACATTAACAGGTGTTAATATTCGTTCTTAACCCATACACAAATAAGGCTGCCGGCTTTTTAAGCAACCAGTTCAGCTATGCTTTTAACAAAAGTTCAATGTGCAAACATTAACAGGTGTTAATATTCATGCTGGAAAACATTTCAACTGCTGTTTTTTGTTTATCAAGATGATATCGAAAACACAATAAATGAACAGGCTTTTTTTATCAGCTGGCAATATTCTCTTCATGGAAAGGTTTTCTAAAAACTGCATGACCACACTCTTTGATGGGTAATTTAGCCTTGTTGTTTGAGACACTCCTGCTCACCAATGGCAAGCAGCAATCTTTGACTAGGACCTACTACCAAATTATAGCAGCTGAAGCAAAAGCTATATAGTGTTACTATGATTATAAAACCTCTAATGTTACACTAAGTTTGAGCTAGCCTGCAGGCACCTTTAGAATGCTGACACGGGAGCACGGGGCACAATCACAAAACGGCTGCTACAGAAGGACCACAAAATGTCAGTGAATGAGGTTATACATAACTCTAATAGTAACAATTTGACACTTCAAGCAGAAGTCTTGTTTAACAAGAGGCCCTTTAACCTGCATAACCAGTCAGAAGCCCTGCTGAGCAAATGACCCACCTAGCACCAGGAAAGGCATCAGTGGGCACCAAGGGACCCCTGTGCTATAGAAGCAATGCCAATGTAGTTTGGTGAAGTACCAAATCTCATCTTGTTCAGAGAAAGGCTGAAATGCAGATCTGTGTACATGACAGAAAAGAAGAACAAAATTACAAGAATTCATATCGTATTTCTGTTAATAACATTATGACAGCTACTTCATTTTTCCTGAACAGGTCAGTCTCAAAGCACACTCAGAACAACAGGCATATTATGAATTTGATTCTGTCCATTTCATACTGGGGTCTAATTCAAACACTGAGCAAGAAATTTGCTAATTATCAGACTATATGTTTGAAATACACTGCCTTCACAAATGCAGTCTTGCACAGGGGCTGATACAGCCTTGGGGAAAACTGTGCTATTGTGGTTCCCAACCTTTTCCAGCCTGCACAGGTACCTTTGGAATTCTGACACAGGGTGATGGGCATATCCACAGAATGGCTGCCATGGGAGGCAGAGCCAACCACAAAATGGCTGCCACAGGAGGCGGAGCCCTTACCACTTCCTAAAATGCTTGGCAGGCACTAGAAAAAGTACCACTGGGCTCCACATTGGGGACCCCTGCTGTACTACATTTAGGTTGATACAAATAGCAAACTTTATCAGGGAATAAAGTTTGAGTCCAGTGGCCAGGGGTCGTTTCGTAGAAAAAGAGCTAGGGGAACTAATTAGCATAACTCATTAGCATATGCCACACCCCCTGACATCACCGGAAGTGTGTCATAAGGCCACACCCCCTGACATCACCGGAAGTGTGTTATAAGGCCACACCCCCTGACATCACCGGAAGTGTGTTATAAGGCCACACCCCCTGACATCACCGGAAGTGTGTTATAAGGCCACACCCCCTGACATCACCGAAGCACACTTCTTCAGTGAAACAGAATTTCCTCAAACATTACATATGGGGGGAGGCGGGGTCTACAACACAGCGATGGTGGACGCCTTTCCCAGTTCTCTGGGAAGGCGTGCCGCACAGCAGCAGGGGGGGAGGTGCCGCTAAATCGGCACCTCCACGGGGGTTCGGGGGGAACTCCCGGGCCATAGGGCTTTTGAGGGTGGGCCTCTTTTCCTGCTCCCTG